>NW_027263054.1:0-206229 GCF_902827115.2 Pseudochaenichthys georgianus | reverse complement strand
TGTTCGGGTGTATTTCCTTCGCATCCGTCATCCCTCATTTCCGTCATAGACTCACCTCCCTCTGCTCCCAGCGCTCTGCTGCCACACACCGGCCGTCTGCGGAACTGCAGTCGGAGGAACTCGGGACAGCTTGTTATGTGTGGGGTGCTATGGTGGGGTCCCATGTACTTGTGCACATAAATAATGTTAAAAAATATATATATTCTGCGTTACTTCAGCCAACACTTTTATAAGGCCACTAGATTAGATAATTACGAAATGTGTAGATAGAATACATATCTTTCAGGTTGTTATTTTGTCATTATGTTTCATGTTGTATTTACCTTTTAGTATTTTTATATAGTATCTGAACTTTGGAGAGGAGTTGGGAGACACACGACACATCAAATCACATCTACAGATCAAGACAAAGCGAATGGAAGTACTCCCATACTCCTAGCGTGAAAACGTGTGCAAAGTCCTAAAAATAAGCTCATATTTGAATTCCCCATAAAGAAACAAATCATTCAGTAAAAACAAGGCCCCACTGATCATCTACTCTCTGACACGATTCCAGGGATGTCTGGCTTGAGTTTCTACCACCAGGGAAAGTGGACAAAAGTGCCCGAGATCAGCCTCTTAATTTACCCAGGGCCTAGTGCTTGGCTTTGGGCATGAAAATTCAGGAAACTCCCCTGAGTATTTTATTAAATATCTGAACTTTGGAGAGGAGTTGGGGGACACACGACACATCAAATCACATCTACAGATCAAGACGAAGCGAATGGAAGTACTCCTAGCGTGTGAAAATGTTTGTGAAAAACGTGTGCAAAGTCTCTGAAAACGGTGAGCTAGTGGCTGTTAGTTGTTGTTGTTTGAAGTTGTTGCTATGGAAACAACATGACGGAGAAAAAATGTATATCTTCTACATATAATAACGAACAAAGTAAAGAATGAAGTGTAGGCTATGCCTGTTTGAAGTTGTTGCTATGGAAACAACATGACGGAGAAAAAGTATAATCTTCTACATATAATAACGGACAAAGTAAAGAATGAAGTGTCGGCTATGTTTAAATGTTCGGAATTTGACCATCATGGCCCTCTTGAGTTGCCGTAAAATATGACGGATGACGGATGCGACGGAAATACACCCGAACACATCTGGTACCCCGAACACATCTGGTACCTACACCGGCCATCAACGGCCCGCTGACGATCGGCCGTTCTGTGATTCTCCAGGTCCGCCCTGTTATTCCACCGGGTCACCGCGGCGCCGCAGTGCAGACGGACCCGCTGGAATACAGGGTCTACCGCGTTTAATAAATACATTTGTATTGATGTTAAGATATTTTCATAGTTCATACAATCATACGTATTGGGATCATTTGTATTAATGTGGACCGGAGGGAGAGGGTGACGAACCGAAATTGTGTATTTTGTATGGGTGGGTTCCCGGCATTTTCTTATCGGTTCTCATCTGGAACCGAGTTTTCTATCTAACTGCTGGCGCAACTGCAACTGCAGTGCAGTCCAGAATCCCACCGGGTCAGACAGTGCCTTCCAATTCCCGCCACCAATACAATGGGTTAACATTCCTTGTAAAATGTAGTTGTTTTTGGAATGGGGAATTGGGAAATGACAAAGGCAAAGGATCTGCCAACCAAGAACCAAAAACATCTGCTCACATGATTTCACTTTGCCTACGACCCCTTTCCTCAGCAGGAACCGCCTCCTCTCCATTATGCAGAACTGCTATTTACTGTAATAATAATAATAATAATAATAATAATGCATCATATTTTTCATAGAACGCTTTTGCAGGTGCTCAAAGCGCTTTACAATTACACATTACACTTGTAAGAGTCATTACTGTGTACATTACCCACAGGAGCAAATTCAGGTGAAGTGTCTTGCCCAAGACCAGGGACCGTGCACAGGTACAGGATAATGTTGCCCGGGCAACGGCCCTTTTGCCATTTTTGCCTGACCTGCCCCTCTGGAGAGAGCATGGTTGCGTTCCGATAATCCCAAAATCAGCTCATAAATTCTAACCCTATCTCCTATTCCTTGACCTCTGAGTGAAACATCACGGGGTTAAGGGATAGTGGATAGGAGAATTCAAAAGGATTTAGGAGAAGAGACTGCGGTACTTTAGAGAATCCAAACTTTCACTATCCGATGTGTTTATGATGCGCCAGCGGACGTCATGAATGTGCGTATGGATGTTCAATAAGAACAAGGGACTACTGTGAACTCATCTAGAGACTCTGCACCGTGCTCTGATGCTGTTGCTTTGCTTTATGAACGTGGACAACAGAGAAACATATTCTTCATGACCAAAGTTGGAATTTAAATAAAAAAGGAAAGTGAAGCTTATGCTCGTCACCCTCTCCCTCATCACCGGTCCACATTAATACAAATGATCCCAATACGTATGATTGTATGAACTATGAAAATATCTTAACATCAATACAAATGTATTTATTATTAACGTTAGTCCTTAACATCTATCACTGTGTATACACCATTCACACATCTTTAAAAGTTGAACAACTCCACACAGCTCAGTAAAGACTGAGATGTTGACTTTATTTGATCATTTCAGTAAAAACTAACTTTCATATTTCTCTTTTTGATTATAATACTGATGAACGTTCAAAACAAAGCACTTTGGCAACTTACCACATACGTTTTAAAATGCTTAATAAGCACCGTAACTTTCATGATATCATTTCTCGGTCATAATCGGTTGTTTCCGTGAACGGCCGACTGTTGAGTGACGGCAAATGCTGCGGCTGCAATGCATTGTGGGGCAGCATTTTCTCATCTCCTCTCCTTTCGGCAAGGGAGGTCCAGTGGTTCCTAAGCTAAAGGAGGTTATAAAGGAAGTTTGAAACTTCCTTTCCTTTCATTTAGAGAATTGGAACGGCACTTATCATGGCTGCCAGTGACGTACTTCCGGGTCATTTCACTCCGTTAGGAAGGTTCCTAAGCTAAATGGACTATTGGAACGCAACCCAAGAGTTTTTTTTGTTTTCTATTGTGACCGAATCAACATGATAAGCCCACAATTAGTATTGTAGCGTCTCGCTGCGGGAAACACACCTTGTCCGCGCTGTCATCTGCCCCCAGTCACGTGACTTTGTTTACAATCTGACAGCTGGAAGCCAAAGGAAAGCCCTCCGAGTCCAACCTCATATGGCTATGGTGATCACACCAAACGCCTGCTCTGGCTCCTGCCCGTTAGAGTATAGGGGACAAACCAGGGGACTTTACTTCCTCTTGACACCGTCGGTTACTTACAAAAAAAACACCTAAATATACTTGTTATTGTGCTTCTGTCTTTCTGTGTCTCTCTGCTCCGTAAACTCCCTCACCCTCGCTCTCTTTTCTTGATCGCCCTCTCACGGAGAACACTTCACTGTCCCGCTGTATTGTAGGATTTCTGCCATGTCTCCACTTTAGCTTGACCATCTCTGTTATTAAGTTATGGAATTCTAAATAAATAAGTAATTAGATACCTTACCGTTACTACGCTCATAAAGAATGATAAGAATAATGCGTATTGAACTGGTTTCAATAATTAGTGAGTTTATTTAAGGTAATTATAGAATTTTATCAGTAGTGACAATGGTAAAACTACATTAAAACAGAATTGTCCCCATTGTTTCTTTAATAGTTACTAACATTAGATATTTTAATGAGATATGGACCGCAACAAAAAATGTGCCTGAATAACGAATTTAGCAGTTGGACATAAAAGTCAACTGAGTGTCACTTGCAATGACATTGTTGTGTTTTTATTTTATGAGTTTGTTAGAATTTTCAAAAGGTCTTTTTCAGGGGGGGGGGGGGCTTTTTCCAGTTTAGATCAATAGCCCCTCCAAATGTCTGTGCACGTCCCTGCCTAGGACACAACGGCCTGAGGCGGGTTTCGAACTGGATTTCACCAACGGCCCTTGATCTGATGATCAACACTCAAACGGAGCGTCCATACAGCAGCATGCGTTGACGCTTGGCAGTGGGCGTGTCTGAAGCTTGGGGATTGTTTGCGAGCAACGCGACCAACAACCAAACACATGAATCTCCCGCCCCGACATACAAAGCAATAGCAATGTTAAAACGAAGTAAACTGGATATAAAATCCCCAAACAGGCGAAAACCTACCAGTTTCATCCACTGTCTCTGCCACCTCCCTCCATGCCTCGCTCCTCCGGTTTGTATCCCGGTGGATGAACAGAGACTGATCATACAGCACCGGGTGATTCACTACCGCTATAATGAATTTTCCCTCCATTTTTTGGAATATGAGGAATTCAGTGACCTGCGTAGTCTCTCCCAGCATACACGCGGTACGCGGTTTGATTGGCTAGCCGCTAGCGCTTGTACTGGAAGATTTGCATAAACGGGATTTCATTGGCTGACGCTTCTGCCGAAGTGCCAAAAGTTGAACATTGCTCAACTATTGAAACGAGCAACGCCAGCAACGCTCCACGTCGCTTCCCAAAATGCAGTTCTGCTAAAAGTGACGTCACCCCATTCAAAGTGAATGGGCAGAAGCGTTGGAAGCTTCAACGCACGCCGCTGTGTGGACGGGCCGTTACTCACTGTGCCAAAATCTCCCTGTAGATTGCCCTTGCACAAGGCAAGTGCACCAGGACTTAATAAGGGAATGGAAGATGACACTCTGATTCATATTTCATGTCACGCCCAGACCACAAGTATGATGCATAAACCCTCTGGAGTCTAACGGCCCGTCCACACGGCGGCGTGCGTTGAAGCTTCAACGCTTCTGCCCATTCACTTTGAATGGGATGACGTCACGCTTTGCCAAACTGCATTGTGGTTCCGTTGCCTCGCTTTGCTCGCGTTGCTCGCTTCAAAAGTAGAGCAATGTTCTACCTTTGAAGCTTCGACGGAAGCGTCAGCCAATCAAATCATATGCCAGTATAAGCTCTAGCCAATCATACCGCGTCCTTGTGTGTGCAGGGCGGGAGATTCATGTGATTGGTTGTTGGTCGAGTTTCAGACACGCCCACAGGCAATCTTCAACGCACACCGCCATGCGGACGCTGCATAAGGGTATTTTCTAGATTTGTAGATGTTTCCTTAAATCACCTTTTAAATGTACATGGCACCTCATGTGTTACATATCAAAATGTTCAGGACAATCTCTGGTCCTGCTATAAATACAAATGAATCATCTTTGAGTGATGAGATAAGTAGCTCTAAAGCTTAACATTTGACATCCGATTTTCGGGAAATCTTCAAAACTTGTGAAAACACTAATTTACTAATTTCATCATTTGGTTACCAAAGTCTTAGGATCACAAACGTTTTTTTCAACCAACTATTTATATAAATATAAGAAACTGGAAAATCTCACTATTTACAATATTGAACATCAGAACTTTCAACCAACTCTTCATTATAAATGTTAAGACAGTGTCAAGGTCTTTGTCTGTCTTCCAAGACAGTGGGTATGGCTGCTGTGTAGGTGGGAGGTACAAGTACTATACGAGACCTCCATGACACCTCCTTGCTGGCTGGGTTGAAGGGGATGGCTGTGGTGGAGCCTTTGTGCTGAGGTGTATTTTGACCTGGTGGCAGCTGTAGATGGAGGTGGAGGCAGATTGGTCCTTGGTGGTGATGGCTCTGGTGAAGGCCCTTGAGCCACAGTAGATCTTGACCTGGGGGCCGGCACAGATTGATGTTCTGGCTGCTGGATAAACGCCGCCTGTGGGCCAATAGGCCCAGGCAGCTGTGAAACATCTCTGTAAAACAAATTAAAATGTAGGACAATAATTACAACTAATTTCATTGAAATAAAGTTCAAATAAAATGTTGCTTAAGCACAAATAACAATGCACACATAAAAAGAAAGTTTGGGAGGTTGGACAGGAGTCTCTCTCAATCTGAGAGTGTGTTGGGGCGCCACTGATGGTGATGAAAGCTGGTTCGAGGGGCCCACAAACTCTAGAATCTCCACTGTCGATGGGGATCAAAGCTGTCCGGTCCCACATGCCAAGTGCTAGCCAGAGAGCCGCAGCGTTTAAGTCCCGACTCTCCCGATGGCCAATCCGTGCCTCCCCTGACTGCACGTCGCTGACACACACCGCTGCAGACTCTCTGCACCAAGGAGCAGCGGAGTCCGGGCGATGCTGCTCCTCCAAGGAAGAGACACACGTTCACTAAGCAAAAAAAACTATATCCGGTCACAGAGATCTGCTATTTTAAGGGTCGATATTTAAAGTAAAGTCAACACATATTGACCCTAAATATAGTCTATATTAAGAACGAGAAAAGTGTTAACATATATATCGTTTTTTGTTTTATCTCTTGGAAATTCTTCTAATAAACCTTGCATTGGGTTGGTCACACAATTCATTCTCTTGTGCTTTGTTCTATCTGAATTATGATATGGAGTTGTTTAGTTGTGCTATCTTACAATCAATACTCTATATAACAAATGTGACCGGTTAGAACTCAAAGTGGCGATGAGGTCTTAAAATGTATTAAATCTGTGTATTCTTCTTCTTCAGAAGAGTCGAAGACTTCCGGTTCTGAGACTATCTTCACTGCTGCTAGCGAAACAAATCTCTAGCGAAGTCGGCCATTTTCTCTCTCTCTCTCTCTCTCTCTCTCTCTCTCTCTCTCTCTCTCTCTCTCTCTCTTCTCACAGACGTAAACTGATGGGAGACACGTGGTTTTTATTTTTTTGTTGGTGGGTAGGTCCTTAGTGATGTTTCGATGTCCATTGGTCATTTCAGACCAACATGGCTTGACGGACACACAAATCCACCAATCCCACACAGTGTAACGCAAGGTCAAGCTGCTTTGAGCGACCATATTGGCTGCCTTGCCCTGGTTACAGTCTCACAGGAGGTACCGCTGGAAAGCTACTCTTCCAGCGATTCCGCGGATATCTGAATCATATTTCTACTCCTTATAATCGATAATTTACGATTAATTACATGAATTATGTGCACCTGGACGCGTCGGCAAGTCCACCGACTCCAGAGGGTAAAGACAACTTCATTACCTGTAGCGCCTCATTTTGTGCACTATAGATTATTTAAATAAAGTATTAAGAGTCTACATCAGGGCACCGTAACCAGTGGCACACTAGGAATAAGTGGAATAAGTGTGCAAAATATTTAAATTGTATTTTCAGATCCTGAACGAGACCGCCGCTAGGGCGCGTCTCCCCGTTACCTGCAGAAGGAAGCCATGCACGCAACGCAGCCCCGCTCTCTTTATCTCCAGGTGACTTTCTGCCGCTTTCCTCCGTGGTGCAGTGCTGATCGTTTCACCACGGAGGCTGTGTATTTAGTTGAAAGCCCAGTGGCGATCTGCTCATCTCTCATCTAAATAATATGCAAAAAAGGGGCGGACTGGTCATCTGTGTGAACTTTCCTGTCGGCTCCCAGACCGTAGTCAAGAGCCGCGTTCACACTGCGGTACTTTTCCCACAAAGGTTCATGCGAACTTAGTTCATGCGAACTCTTTAGTTCGCATGAACTAAGTACAGATCGCGTTCACACCAGAAAAAGTCCCTGGGGGTGGATTAGGCAAATGAAGCCGCTGACGTCACTTCTTCTTCTTCTGCTGTGGGTTTACTGGCAGGCCGCAAACCACTTCACGGCATATACTGCCGCCCAAAGTCCCCGGAGTTGGGGACTGGCTTCAGTAGAAGCTGCTGGGAGTCCCAGCAGCTTCTACTGAAGCCTTCCGAGTAAATCGCCAGAACGCCGACATCTCCACCGCTCCCATGTTTTATTTTGTGTTGCCATAAGTTAGTCTCTCTGCGTTTCTGCGCTGGGCTAATGCTAATGCTAATGCGAGGATAATAAGATGGCGGCTTCACAAAACTTTTTGGGAGTTTTACGGGCCGTGGTTTGCAATCCGCCCAGCCAATTTTTTTTTTCTCAAAAAAGATCCGCTCGAAAGTCCCTGCTCTCTAGCAGGGACTTTCGAGGGGGTAAAAAGGTTTGCATGAACTACTTTTAGTACCGGCTCTTTTTGGTGTGAACGCGATCATGAACTAAGTTCGCATGAACCTTTGTGGGAAAAGTACCGCAGTGTGAACGCGGCTAAGGAGGGCAGAAGCAACAAGCTTCAGGTTCAATAACCCACTTTAGCTTCAATGACTGGAGAGAGGCGAGTTCTTCTTGGGAGGCCGTTGCATTTATTTAGTTGTTCTTCTGTTTCACAAAATACATCACAGACCTCTGTTTTTCTGCTGCCTCGTTTCACTTCCAGAAACACACACACACACGCACATGCACACGCACACACACACACACACACACACACACACACACACACACACACACACACACACACACACACACACACACACACACACACACACACACACACACACCTCTCTTAAAGGGACAGTGATCTAATTTCACTCTGCATGACCCTAATATCACAACATGTGTGTTCTGGAGAATCACAGAACGGATGTCCTTATTATTCTGCCGATCAAACCAATTATTTAAATGTGTTTGTTAAATTTGGTATCATGTAAGTTGCGCTGACAGGTCCACACACTGCTTCCCCGCAGCGAGACTCCCCCCGCCCTCCTGCTGACAGTTCACAAGCGTCAAGCTCCTCACCCCCCCTTTGATAATTCACGATCTTCGGCACGCTGATAAATTATTTGTTTTGGCACTTCATATCAAAAAGGTTGCCGACCCCTGGTCTACATGCCGTTAGCTGTGTGAGGCTGCCCAGCACTACTACAGCAGAATGCCTACATCTGTATGCCAACATGATCACTATGACAACTGTTACGTCACAAGAAGCCTATAATATTAACCACGGTCAACATTTTAGTTTAGCATGTTAGCACTAGGGATGGGAATTTGAAAGCAAATGTATATTCGAATATTCGACCCCCCAAAAAACGGTTAACCGGTTAACCGAAATGTACATATCCTATAAAAAAAGAAATTGGTACAACACATTTTTTTTCAGATTTTTTTTTATTTAAAAAAAAAAAATGCAATATTTTTTAGAAATACATACATGTTCAAATAAGTGTAGAAACCAAGTCGAATTTCTCAAATGTATTGAACTGGTGATCACAGTTTGACAGCTATAGGGCTACAGCTTTCATGTGTGGAGGCGATTCACAATCAGCCCAGCTGTAGAGAAGACCCTCTCAGCTGGAACGGAGGTTGCGGGTATAGCAAGGTATAGCATGTATATAAGTTTAATTTGGCATAGTTTGACCTCTACACCGCATTCACTAACCTGGTCGAAATATTTCCACACATTACTCCTCTTTGACGCCATGTCTGTTGTGTAGGACTCTTCTTAGAGTGTAAATAATTACCTGACTATGACTGGTAAAATATGTTGAATACCGGCAAAACTAAATCTCTCCTGTCAAAATGTCTATGTACTTTGCCACCACACACTGTTGCCAAGCAGCGCTTATTGTTGTTTAGGCTGGCCACTCATGTGTCGCGAGTGTTGACAGGGGGCGGGGGAGCACGCTCATGAACTGTTAGAGCCGGAACCTCGCAACGGCTACGGAGCTCATTTGCGCCACATTTGGGCCTAAGATGAGGTTTGAGTCTGCGTGATCTGCGTGTAGGGAGGGGCAGCAGCCATATCATTGGCTAGCTAGATCTGATGGATTTGGACAAACGCGAGTGAAGTATAACCGGA
Source organism: Pseudochaenichthys georgianus (assembly GCF_902827115.2). Lineage (NCBI taxonomy): Eukaryota > Metazoa > Chordata > Actinopteri > Perciformes > Channichthyidae > Pseudochaenichthys > Pseudochaenichthys georgianus. The sequence goes on along the minus strand of NW_027263054.1, from coordinate 196,566 downwards.
CGCGAGAGAGAGAGAGATCAGCACCTGCAGCTCTGCCCGCTGTGAGGGACCGTTGAGCGGAGCAAAACACACCTTTAGACATCACTAACACATTTAGCTATGGCACTGTCGTATATATATATATATATATATATATATATATAAATTGAATTATTCAATTTGATAATATATAATCAACTTAGGCATCCCTCCCAAATAAAAGAAAATATATATATATATTCATAACTCATATTCGAATACATGAATAATTATTCGAATACCTGCATAACTTCGAATATTCAAACGATTAATCGTTCCCATCCCATAGTTCGCTATTAACACACAATGCAGCAGAGGCTGAGATGTAATTTGTCTTTTAAGGGATTGGTCATAAACCTTAGTATAAGACAAATAAACACTGAAATGTCTGGGGATCATCAAAGTGGTTCAATAAATCCTACAGAAGGGAACATAAATGTGTGCTTAAATTAATGGCAATCCTGCGAGAGTCATTGAGATATTTCCGTATAGACCTAGGTGTCTAAATAAATATATAATAGGTATAAAATAATGTATTATAACATAATTGCCTCTACATTTGATTATTATTGGTTTTACTAATAACTTAATTAATACCTACTTCTGAAAGCAGAAGTCTAGGGAAAATAATTGCAGGCAAATATTCAACAGTTACAACAATTGTACACTTTTCTTAAAAAGAGTGAGAGGAGACAGAGATCGCAGAAGTTTTCCTCCTGCCTTCATAAACTTTACACAAGTATTTATCGTCTGGATAAAGTCAGAAGATGTTCATACTCTGCAGGCCAAAACTTCATTTACATCTAGTCCTCCATGGTTCAAATACATCACAAAGCTTGCATCTCAATAACTATATGAATATATACAATTGGTGACCTCCAAATAATGTTTTGTGTACATTTATGTTTCTCATCCGATATTACATTTAATGTATGTGTAATAGGAGAACTGATTGGTGGCCCTGAAGTTTGCATGCAGTATAGACCACCAGATGAACAGGACTGCACTAAACTGATTTTCACCATACATCATGTTTATTTTACCTTCACATGAACAGAAATGTTATCTCAGGGGCATGAATGTGTTGAAGTTATTATTTCAGTGAACAATTTATGGTTAGCTGTTTCTTCAGGACACAATGTCCCAGCAGGATATAGATAAACTACTCCTATGAGAACTAACACTCATGGAAAATGTAGTCCTCACGGTCCAAACGCATTGATGAAATTGCTTAACATCCCCATGTCCATATGAATACCCTCCGCTGGTGACAGCATAGCCCATTTCCATATCATTTCCCTAATTGAACCATGGGTGCATTGTTGCTCCAGATACCATGAAGGACACTAGGGGAGATTCATACTGGCCTCTATTTCGTTCTTAGACTTTACTATTTAATATGTATTTGCTGTTGTTTGTAAGGAGTATATGAGGCTATTTCTAACAATGGCTGAGCCAAGGTGGCCTGTACTACGAAGCAGGATTTGCGGTTAGCAAGGTAACTTCAGGGTTAACTCTGGGTTTTCGGTCCTAAGACGCTGGTTCACTTCTTACCGGGCTAGATCTCCATGGTAACTTATGTTGAACACCTAACCTGCTCCGGAGCAGGTTAGGTGTTCAACAATAATATCATAATATATCATTTATTTCCTTATCTGAGTCAGCTTCTCGAGCCGTATCTGGCTGTGCAACAATTACAGTGTCACATACTCTATGCCAAAGTATTATTTTAAGCAACACGTTAAGTTGAAGAAACACTCAAATGCAATTAAAGTCAGATCCACTCATGTCTTAGACGGGAAAGTGATATCATAAACCGTTTCAAACACTCTAGTTTTTGTTTTTTAGAAGCTGTTCTGTATTCACCTTGCAGGTGCAACTATGTAGCTTTTATTCTGGTTTATCTGTGTAAGTCATGGATTTTTAAAGTTTAACTTCTTCACATTTGTCTAACATGATAGTTTACTTTTCATTCATGAAGTATGACGCTACGCTGTCAGTAAGCTTCTCCATGTTTGTGCTTGGTTAAATGTTGCTAACTCCACCCCTTTCACGTGAACGCGCTCTCAGCTGGACAGAGAAACCCTGAGTTGATAACCAGCGCCGTAGGACCGCTTAGCGAGATCTCGTTTGTTAGAGTTAGTTAAGCCAGATAACTCAAACATATCCAGGGTATGTTGAACTGGCCTCATAGTACAGGGCACAGATCGTAGGAATCAGTGAAAGACAACACAACTCAATAATAGACAGAATTAATGATTACCTCCAAATTACTGTCTCTTTAGTATCGGCATACTTTAATAAATGATGTTGTACTTTTATTGACAGTGACTTTTTAAACTCCCAAGTTCACAACCGAAACAAGTCATGTGATGAAGAGCTTATTTGAAATATGATGCTAGTCAGGTTTCATACATACATTTGCATGCTAAATGGGGTGTAAATCAACACTTTCTCAGACATCTTCTAAACTACACTCACACTTAGCTAACAACATAAATGGAGTTCAAGCTGTATTGGCTCTAGTGAATGTCAACACATCAGATGGTTCCTTCTTCAGTGGGCAATTTACCACTGGGTGAGTACAACTGAATTAGCATATTGAGAGGGGTGAGGTAAAGTGTTTGAGGAGAGAGAGATGACAGAGCCAGTCTAAGGGATACAATCTGCTGTGAAATGTTGATAAGATGCAAAAATAGAACAACAACTTGATTTCCATTTCTTGATGTTCCATTGATTTCTTGTTTTCCATACGCTGGGCTAAATAAGCTCAATACCTCCCATAGCTATTGAAACAATTACCAGTTTCCTCACTGGCAAACGCTGTGGACAGGACATTACATGAAATGCATTTAAAGCCAAGCTCCCCTGCAGGCAGCTAGCTGCAATGCTAAACTGTGAGGCACATATTTCTGTTAGGGACTGATCGAAGTCCTGGGGAGCAGTGAAACAAACGCCTCAACACGCTGCCAAGTGAAGTTAGAAAAGTAAACATGCACAGAAAGACGAGAGGATAAGGAGTGTTTACCGGACACCAGTGTGTCGGACGTAAATGTGCATATAAGAAAGCAATAACAGAGAAGTAAAAACATATATGAGCAACAAGGAGAATAGAGGAGATGTACAATAGTTCAGAAACACAATATAAGGACAATTATAATGCTAGGATGTGCTGCACAAATTATGAAAGTATAATACCTAATTGCAAAAATAAGCAATACACAATATGAAATCAATAATATGAGATTACAACATTCTTGGATTATTCTTGTATATCTATTTAACAATCTAAAGTAGTTCAGCCCCTATGGTAACATATAGCAACATTAGTAATATCAGGCAATATTTAGACCCTCCAGAAAAAGGCGATTCTGCGATCGCAGAATTTACCGCATAATCAGCAAAATGGCGCAGATTTTTAAAAGGCCGCATATTTATCAAAAGGCCGCATAATCCCCGCATTTTTCCACACAAAATTGAGAAAAAAAAATGTAAGTTGAGAAAATAATAAAGAACTAAAACATTACCAGCACTTTCTGTGATGTATATGGGTACATGTACATGTAACCCAGTGGTTCTCAAACTTTTTCTGCCATTCCCCACTTTGAACAGGTGGGCCTTTTCAAGCCCCACCTATCGTGAGCTACTTTTACTCCTCTCTTTTGAGTTTTTCAGTGTTTACTAAAAGAACATATGCAATTTAATTATTTGAACCTGCTTTATTTTAAATGTTGAAGTGAAATACATCAATCTCTTTGAGCACCAGATGAATTTATGGATACAGCTCTCAACACTCAGACGAAAGGGAGCTGTATACTTTTCAATAATCCAAACATCTTTAGAATATGATCACAACCAATAACAAATCCTTTGAACTTGTTTATTCTTATCTTATGTTACATAGTTAGCATTCTCTCTTTTTATTTATGCATATTTTACTAATCACTCCCCTTTTAAACAGTTTTTTCTTTTTTCACTGTCCTATACTCAGGGTTGGGAGGGTTACTTTGTAAATGTAATCAGTTACTGAATACTGAATACATGGCTCTGAAAGTAATCCGAACGTATTCAGATGACTTTTAGAATGCTTTGTCTTTTTCCATAACAGATGGGTATGTTTTGGGGAACAGGAGACACGTATTTTACTGTTTTAATGGCTTGTCAAGAACTCAAACATCTTGGTGTCATTCTGGACAGCTCTCTCATCTGCACCCCACATACAAAACATCACCCGGACTGCATTCTTTGTACTGTCTTAAACCTTTCCTTGGAATATGTTATGAATTGTAAGCTGTCCTTGGGTGCTTTGAAAGGCGCCCCTACATTTTTTTATTATTTATTATTATTATTATTATCTGAAACGATGTAATAACTTTTAAAACTTTTTCCAGTCACTTGCCCCATGCATTCAGCAGCAGCAGGCCATTCACTTTGATTTTATCCCGTTATGAAATGTCATCATTTGGACAATAAAGAAATGCTACATAAATGTTATCTTGCACATTTGATCTAACAATCTCCTTTTCTAACTTTCAATATATTTTAAAAGAGATCTCTCTCTCATTTGCGTGCGGGGGCGGGGCGGGGCCTCACAGACCAACACACTCTCACTCCCTAAGCGTCCAATAGCGACGTTTGGTCAGTGTCCGTGGCGTCCAATTGTGACGCTCCTAGGCTCCTTCAGCGTCATAAAGGGACGCAAATAGCTTTCAACTGATTGCAATGTATTCCCATCTGCGTCGGGATTTGACGCTCATGGAAGCACGGCATTCGTTTATGTCGGCTGCCCTTAAAGGCAATGTGAGCGTCCATTCCCATTGGATTACGGAGAATTGTACACCCGGAAGTAAGTATTCCTCTTACTGTTGATTGATTTTACAGTGATATCTGCACTACTCATCGACTAAAAAACACCAGATTATCCTTGTTAATTACACAACATTGATTGGTTTAAATTGTGTGCAATACTTTTGTATTTTTCCCCTTCGATTCGGAGAAACAAATATTTTTTCTGAGTAAAGGATGGCAGAAGACACTACACTACCCAGAATCCCCAGCTATCGTTTGGACTACACCATGTGCTCTGTTTGACAAACCCCGTTTTTTTCACCATTCATTCCAATGGCTGGCTTCTATGTCACATGATCTTCAAATTTCTCCCTGCAGAAAAAGAAAACATGGCCGAACTTCGTTTTATTCTCGGTGGAAAATGCCTATTTTAAAGTTAGTTTGGCCATTAAAATGCGTTTTGATGTCATTTGATGCGAGAAATATGAGTTGTTATCTCAGATTATGTGTGCAGTGGATGTACATGATCTTTAGTTTGCTAGTTATTTCGAAGATTACTTCAGGAAATCGCGACGTTTTCATTGTTACCAAGGTGGTTGCTAGGGACGCTGCTATCGATATTATTTCTGTTATGTTGTGTAACTGTTTAATGGTGTTATCTTTATTGATACCCCCTTCCCCGTCAATGTATAGTGTTGGTCCACAGCCTAAACATATTAGTTTAACAAAATCCGCATCTAAAGATAGCCTACGTTATTTTCCCCTGTGCAATTCCAGTCTCACATCTCACAGCACATCGTCATTAACAAATACCGGAAACAGACCGAAAACATTTAAAAAAAAAAATAATAATACTTTATTCCGAGTGTGCTTGCTTTTCTCTTTGAAAGTCATCACATAACGGCATTGTAATACACGGTTCGGCTGCATTACATATTACATATCTGCCGTAGTTCTGTATTTATAGAGCCCTGATGAGAAGACCACTAGACAAACATGAGGAACTGAAAACGTGACGTGGATCATAAATATATCAGCCATTAAACAACATCTTACATTTCTTTTCACACAATACGTCTCCTTGCAGTATCAACACTAATTCGGCTCACTTTTATATTTGATCCAATTGGTAGATAGGCTGTATTTACACCATAAAGGTGCACAACTGATATAAAGGGACACCTGGTGGTTAAAGCATGTTATCAAATTTAATTATTTTTATTATTAGATATTAATACCATCCCTATAAAGTATATTCATTACTCGTTATTCTCTACTAATAGTTAATTAAAGACTGTATGTAATGACTATTTTGCACATCCCTTTCAAGATTTCAAGATGTTCTAAGGTTTATTGACATATCATATAGGCCTACACAACTGTGGTGTAGTTCTGCACTGAATGAAAGACTTGGGTTGCAGGTTCCTCAATAGTGCATTACAAGACATCTATCAATATGTGTGCATACCTCCAGCAATGTTAACTATGTTGAAGCACTTATTTTAACTGATATTATACATAATGTATTATACTCTTATAAGATGTATGTAGATATTTCATCTCCGGCCTTGTCAGGTATTGAACAATCAATAAATAAAGAACACAGAATTGTTGAATATAAAACACAGAATTTGTGTGATTATACTAAATGATTTACAAATAAACACCACTGCATATTTAACTGTTACACATGCTGATGTAACGCAAATGTTCCAACTTGGGATCAATAAAGTATATCTTATCTTAAGTTGATCGATGGCTACTGCCATATTTGCAAAATGTGCCTCTGAACCATCACAAGTGCATGTTTCAGGCTTATCAATTAATGTAATGTAATGTTATCACAGGGGTCACAAACATAAGACCAGCTGTTAAATAAAGCTCTTCTGACCTTAGCTGGCATGTGGGTATATATATTAATACTGCCCATAATGGGCACAAGCAATTTTCACCCATTTATTAATTATATGTTTTAAATGTGAGTGTTTCCTGTCCCCTAAACCTCCAGGGATGTACACAGTTTAATACTGGCAAGTTCTTATTATGGGAAATACGAAAACGTCTTTTAAAACTACAACTCCCAGTAGAGACGTGCCATAGAGAACATGTTGCGAAACAGAATAGCCAGCATGTGTAGTTCTGGGGATGGGGTGGGGGAGGGGGGACGCGGTGGACCCGTTCAAATCCAGTTTTGGACAGTCTGCCGTGGTTCCATCCCATTTCAAGTGCTGTTCGAGGCTCGGTAACCCTCGGAGCACACTCTCCAATCACAGAGCTTGAGGACTATCACGGGGTTTTTGTCAAACAGAGCACATGGTGTAGTCCAAACGATAGCTGGGGATTATGGGTAGTGTAGTGTCTTCTGCCATCCTTTACTCAGAACAAATATTTGTTTCTCCGAATCGAAGGGGAAAAATACAAAAGCATTGTACACAATTTAAGCCAATCAATGTTGTGTAATTAACAAGGATAATCTGGTGTTTTTTAGTCGATGAGTAGTGCAGATATCACTGTAAAATCAATCGACAGTAAGAGGAATACTTCTCCGTTATCCAATGGGAATGGACGCTCACATTACCTTTAAGGGCAGCCGACACAAACGAATGCCGTGCTTCCATGAGCGTCAAATCCCGACGCAGATGGGAATACATTGCAATCAGATGAAAGCTATTTGCGTCCCTTTATGACGCTGAAGGAGCCTAGGAGCGTCACAATTGGACGCCACGGACACTGACCAAACGTCGCTATTGGACGCTTAGGGAGTGAGAGTGTGTTGCACAGACACGCTGCATCTCTCTCTCGCTCACAGACATGCTGCAGCGCTGTGCACACAGTTCTGCCAGTAATGAATAATACATTTTGTGAGGAAACTTTTCTACCAATAATTCCAATAAGTATTCCAAAATGTATTCACTTCAGGTTTACGAAAGTAACTGTAATCAGATTACTCATTTTTCAAATGTAATGCGAGCTGAATACAGTTAGCCTACTTCAGTGGTTCTCAAACTTTTTCTGTCATTCCCCACTTTGAACAGGTGGGTCTTTTCAAGCCCCACCTGTTCCTCGCCGCTCCAATAAAATGGTATGCCAAGCTTAAAATGGTCAAATGTATCGTTCTATAACAGGGGTCTCCAACCTTTTTTAGGATGAGAGCTACTTTCAAAAAAATTAAACAAGTCGTGAGCTACTTTTACTCTTCTTTTTCAGTTTTTTTGCAGTGTATATATTTAGCACATTTTAACATTATTATATGCTTACCTTTAACCTTTGTGTGCTGTTTGGGTCTTTGGGACCCGTTTTCAGTGAAAAGAAAATTTATGATTTTTTTTTTAAATGTTAAAGTTAAATGCATCAATCTGGTGCACTTTGAGCAGAAAATAAATGTATGGATATATCTCACAACACTATGAAAGGGAGCTGTATACTTTTCAATAATCCAAACATCTTTAGAATATGATCACAACCAATAACAAATTATTTAAACTGGTTTATTCTTATCTTATGTTACCTAGTTAACATTCTTTCTTTTTATTTATGCATATTTTACTAATCACTCCCCTTTTAAACTGTTTACTGTCCTATAGTACACATTGGAATGATTTCTTACTTTATTTTGTACAACTAGGCTATATTAAATATATAAAGGTGTGTTTTCTCTCTCTCTCTATCTCTCGCTCGCTCACAGAGGCTGTGTGCTCCTCCGTGGCGATGATGGCTTGCGTTAAAAGATAATAATAAACATAGGCCTATTTGTAAAGCGGGGGGACACAAACGGGATTTCGAAAAGTGTCACGGTTAAACTCCTTATGAAGTGGTGAGGTGCCGCTCCACATTGCTTTTCTTCTCGACTGCAACGCTGTTGTGTGTGTGTGAGAGCGTTTCACATGTGTGTATGAGAGATGTTTGCATATGTCTGCAAATGACTTTGGTTTCAGTTGTGTGTGTGAGCAGGCTCGGATTGGCCATCAGGAGATTCGGGACTTTTCCCGTTGGGCCGCTGCCGTTGGTGGGCCGCTGGCTCTGGCAGGTGGGCCGTGGACTTTCACAGCGTCGCTGCGCCGGTACCGCATCCGCCGCCGCAAACACCCGCCATTGCGAGGCAGGTCCGGTGCCGCGGTCCTGTGAAAGTCCACCGCCGTTGCGAGTCTCCGGCTGTAATAATCCACTACCGCTCGCGAGGACCCAGGTTCGATTCCGGCCTGAGGTCCAAAATAATTAAAAAAAATAAAATAAATCTCCCGTTCATCGCGTCCATTCGCGACCCACCTATCACATCTCTGCGCCCCACCAGTGGGGCGCGCCCCACACTTTGAGAAACGCTGGCCTACTTGATCTTTGTATTCTGATTACGTAACGCCGTTACAGATGTAGCGCTTCGTTTCAGACGCCTACCCGTGCGGGTCCGTGATCGGCACGGGGTGGGCCCCTGCTCAAAAGGAAAACCCCCCCGCAGGACTTGAAACACCCACCTTGATAAATACATTTAATTATAATGAAACCAGCTGCAATGGATCATGGATCCACCAGGGGGAGCCGTGAAAAGCTGCCACACTGAAACTCATGTGAAATAAACAGCTGATCTACAGGTATCTGATATAGCGGATATTTGTTAAGATCCATATATGTCACGGATAGGATCATATTCTGTGCTAAGTAAGAGACATGTAATCATTTACTAAACATCACCATGTTTTTATTTAACAAAATAATGTTTAATTCACGTTGGCGTAACTTACGCCGCGTAAGTACAAAACCATCGCTATGTTTTTAGATCAGGAAATGCATCCAGGGTCAAACAAACGATGTTCGATCGTCATCCTCGCATTCATTTAATGTATCATATGTTCGCGAGTTGAAATGAATGCACTACATTTAATCCACGTGAGTTTACAAGAACAACAATAATCGCTTTGTTTTTATATCACATCCGACCGGAGGAAAATGCAGCGGCTCTCACTACCGATCACCCTAATCCCACGGGCAAACAATAATATGTACAGTGTTAATAGTGTACTGTATTATTAGTGTCTAATATTACTGCTATAATAATCACACATTGAGTTGTTGAAATCAGACCGTCGTTTTTTTTTAAACGCTCTGAATGAAACGGCAGCTCTCAGGTGATCAGCTGTGTGTTTACACAATAAAATATGCATAGTAATTTAATACCTTCCAACACACATTGTAAGAACAGTTCTGTTTCATATGAGTGTTGAGAGCTGTATCCACAAATCTACTAATTTTGCCCTCAGTGCACCAGATTGATCTATTTAACTTCAATTTAAATAAAAACATCTTCTGTTGTAACAACAATAACATTATAAATAGTAACATAGCATGGTATTGCACATTTACTGTAGCTTTGAGTGTTACTGGCCTGAGATTGTTTTATTACATGAATGAAGGTGACTGAGGCTCTTTAATATAGACTTTTCAGTGTCCCACATTTTGCACAGAACTGTCCCACATTAGGAAAACAGATTGTCTGAGACAACTTGGCACTAAGAGTACTAATATGTCTACCATTTCTTTTATGAGTTTAATATCTGCATGTTCTCTTTTGGTTTGATTAGGACACATCCTGGGGATTTCAGAATGTTACTGGATTTTGATTTATTGTATCGGCTTCATGTCGCAATATATTCCCGAAGTCTGAAATGCAAAAATGTTCCACATTAGGGCAATTCACCCTACATTTAATCATTTTGTTTATTTTTAACGAAATAAATGTGGTTTAATCCATCATGAAATTAATGTAGGCTATTTACTTAGTACATATCTGACATAAACGATTAACACACTGTTCATACTGCTCACAGGCTGATATCTAGTGTATTCATACCCCTCACTGTTTATTCATCATTCAATTCATTATATATTTTATTCTGTAGATTGTGAACATTACTTTTCACTTTACTGCTTGTTGCACCTGGTTAGAAGCTAAACTGCATTTCGTTGTCTCAGTACCTGTAATCTGTGCAATAACAATAAAGTTGAATCTAATCTTGAGCAGGAACTAATGTAGGCTATTTACTTAGTGCATATCTGACATTAACGATTAAACACGTTTGTGCATTCTTTATGAATGCAAACCGAGTCAACCCATGTGACTCCGACATCCGTTTCCCATGTGAATCCGTTTAGCCGGGCCGGCTAAACGGATTGGATGGCCTACCTGCCTGTCAGCCTTCCATCGGGGCACAAACTTATCTCGTGCCCTCATTGGTCATGTGCGCGTTTGTGTGTGTTGGAGGAGGGGCTCTATAAGGAAGTGGCAGATTTTCTCCGGTTGTGTATTTTCAAATTCTAGCGATCTCGAGCCGGTTTCTCAAACTTACCTACCCCACCTTTAACAAAAGAAAATACAAATAACCGGAACATTCCATCAACAAACAGGCGTCTGCCTCATAGAACATTTACAATGTCGTACTTAAATGTTTTAAATTGTTTATGCGCTTACTTTATAGTTTTTGGTCCATTGATACCTTGTACAAAACATTGCCTTGATCATCCTGTCCTTGTGTGTAAGTGTCAAATATCCACAGGGTATCTTTGTAAACTAAAGTGCAGCAAACCATATAAAAAAAGAATAAAATCAAATATAGGAATACAAAAACTGGTATAATCATTTTGTTGGGCCTCAGTGTCCACTAAAGTAACAGGAAATATACATTATCAGATGGATGACACAAGTTGTCCTGAGTAACAGCATTCCTATTAGCAGTGGGTCCATACTGAATGATTCTAGCAATTACTCTGTCCTAGATATTATATTTTGTATCTGATGGCCAGGCGGATTCATTACCTCCTCTACAATGGGCACAGGAAACCATGAAAAACAGGTCAGAGCTGTGATTACATTCTGAAGCCTATATGGGTCAACTCTGATCCAGAGCACCACTGCTGCCACAGTCAAAGATATCATGGAGGAAAGTAACATCAATCATGAAATCCCACTTAGAAAGATATTAAAAGCAGGTCTGGTTTATTGCTCTTATAATGATAATCTTATGTTGGCCACGGTGGACGATGGGCAATGTATAACAAAACTAAGACCCACTGACAGACAGCCGACTGGCAGCAACAGGTGCCCCCTGGGCAAGTTATGTTGTGTTGACATCTTCTTACAATATTTTGATAAATGTTGTTAATGCATTCTCATCTTAATGTGTTCATGTTGTGTGGAAATTGATGTGAGATATTGTGCAGCATATTTTTGGTATGTTCATTTTAATGTCACCCATCTATAGGAGGTGTATTGCATCATGTCATCTCTAATATATGTGTGGGTTTATACATTCCTGTGTGTTAATAGTTGAAGGAACAAAAAGTACATTTTTCCTCTGCCATATAGAGAGGTTTTTTATAGATTCCTGAAACAATGTTCCCTTTTTCTTAAAAGTAGATTAGCGCAATAGTCTTTTTCTTTGACTTTTACCTGTTTATCAAAAGGGTGTTTTTAAGCTATTTTTGAAGAAGGAAGATGCAGAATTAATTTTGAGTTCTGTTTTGAGTGAAAAGATTACCTCTTTGAGTGTTTTTCTGGGTTAAACCATCGATAGGCTTTGCAAATTGCGAGGGACATTTCCCCCAGATATAATGATGCGCATCCTGCAGGCCTTCCCAACACCTGTGGCTTTCATAGCGGGAAAACATATGGACTATTGTGTGATAAGCTACATAATAAGAATGTGTTTTGCTCCAAACTGAAAACTGTTTGGTTCTCTGCTGCCCGCGCTGATTCCCTGTGAGACAGCGTTTTGGTATCTCCCAAATGAAACTCCACCCCTTCCTGTTTCTGTTGGTATTGGGACGTGCAACTTGTTGTTCGTCCTCTCTTCTCGGGTGGCCCGGACCGGAAGGTCGGGGCAGCTCGTGAACAAGGCCAGGAGTAGGCATACTCCTGACATTACGCATATGATATGGCTTTGTATGGTAATGTATTATATTGTATTGCATTATTACCTTTTATGATTAAAACAGATTTTTGTTTAACCCTCGTCCTGGTTGTTTTGAGTGTTCCTTCTTTTAAAGCAAGCTCATAGGAACGGCGCGGAGAAAGTGCTACCTACTCCTTCAGTTGTCAAAGAATGTTTCTCCATTAGCTCATAATGTGTCGTTTATCATGTGTGTTGAGATTTCAGGGCCACTGTATACTTTTCACGTCAGAATCTTTACAGTGATAATCACATAGCAGCAGTCAAATAATAATACTTTCCATAGACGGTGACCAGGAATGCATCCATCTTTCTCCTTTAAAGTGAGAATTATGGTAGTTCTGTATTTCAGTACCGATATGCTATAAAACTATGAAGTCAAGTCTAATCCGCTTCAACTGAACACATCTGCAAAACATTAACTCACAATTGTATGTTTTTTTTATGTCTCACCTTTCTAAACGGTGACTATTGGTGTATAGAAGATAAGGGTGAATGCCAACATATGGTGTAATACTATAAGGTTGCATTATATTAAAAGTTAAAAGTTTTATATTAACATTTATAGAGGGCACAGGCAATCGTCCAGCGATCCATCCTGGTGCGATGGATTGAGCTGAGGCCTCAACCTGTGCACAGGACTGCAAGAACAATCACCTAAACCCAGGTCAACCTGTACAGTATTTCCTGTATAAAATGCCTTATGGATGATCAACATCTGTTATATTTAAAAAAAAAACATAATTCCAAAAAAAGGCAGTATTTTTCCAGCACAATGGCCTGTAAACCTTAAAGGGGACCTATCATGCAAAATGCACCTTTTGATGTCTTTTATACATAAATATGTATCAGGGAACTCACGCAGCGTCAGAAAATAAAACCCTTTCTCTTTTCCTCCGTACCCAAATATTATACCCAGTCTTCGTTTTCCGAGGCTAGGAGGTATTCTTGCCTCGCTTCTGAAGGAACTCACTCGGAGGTACATGTGCTTCCAAGCAAGCCTCCTCGCATTGAGAAACACCCTCTAACAGGGCTGCAAAAGAGGGGTATGAGCAGTATGAGGCATGGCTACAACGGGTGATCTGTTTGGTATTTTAAGCAAAAAACTTCACAGACATGTTTTGTATAGGTATGGCCCTACAATATATTGTTCCAATATAGCATAATAGGTCCACTTTAAATCATGATGTATGTTAGGGTTGAGCAGCGCAGGGTGGTAGTGATGTTACGTATTGCGCCGAGGCTTCAGAGCGTGTGTTGAGTAATCCACGAAGCTTCTTGTGAAGCTTGTATCAAGGCTTGTATCGTTTTGGGCCAGTGACGTCACCGATGACAAACGAAGCCTCGCTTCAGAAAAAGTGCTTTACTGTAGATCGGTTGAACCACAACGCTCATATTACCCATGCCATGGATGTATAATAACAATGATATTACCCCTCCTGTACCCGGGCCCGGTGACACGATGGAATTAAGAGAGCTCAGACCCTCACTTATATAGAGGTCGGAACATCTCATAAGTATAAATAAATAAAAGCATAAATAAAAGTAGGAATAAAATCAATAAATGAATAAATACAGGAATAAATACGGTGCATTGTTTTCAGATAGATTCAGTGTGTGGACTGAGGCTCAGCTGGAAAGCAGTTGACTCAACGTCTAAAAAAAGCTACAGCTAAATGAGATAATGTTGTTAATAAATGTATTCTTTGATATGGTTTAGCCTTTCTCAGGCTACAACATGGTTAAGTTTACGAATATTATTAAGGAATACAAATCCCTCTTTGTAATGTTTACCAGCCTCTTTAGGCTTTTCAATCACAATCATTAAACTGAAATAAATACAATATTATATTCGTTGTTTGGAGTTATTCTAAGGCTTTACTCATTCGGAACTCGGTATGAGATAGAGCACACTGTTGAGATGTCAAATCTGCGGTTTGTGTTCAAATGAAGCCCATGATGAAGCCTTATGAGGTGAACTCTTTTGCGAATCAATTGGCTGGAAAGCTTCAAAGCTTCATAAGGATTCATCTAGCTATCACTACAGGGTGGACCCAAGTGCAGACAGACAAAAATTAAACTGAAAATACTTTTATTCCAGGCAACTGGATCAATGCAAAAACAGACGGTAACTCTATCTCCCTCTGATCACCAAAAGAAACCACAAAACCCCAAAAGAAAACCAGAACTTAAATACACACATGGCCAATCAAGACGACAAGACAGTGGGGAGGGAAAACGCAAAGACACCAGGTGAACAGAATCAGGTAATCACACAGGAGGGAAAACAGACAGGAAACAAATACAGACATGACAGACCTTGAAGAACATCCTTCAAAGAAAAACAGGAAGCCGACAGTCCTTGATAATTCAAAAATAAAAACAGAAAATAAACAGATCCTAACAACGAATAATGTTCTGTGTATAATATGTATACCAGCTCTAATATTAATCTATATATACACTGAACAAAAATATAAATGCAATACTTTTGTTGTTGCTCCCATTTTTCATGATGAACTCAAAGATCTAAAACATTTTCTATAAACACAAAATAACCATTTCTCTCAAATATTGTTCACACATCTGAAAAGATTGGTGATAGTGAGCACTTCTCCTTTGCCGAGATAATCCATCCCACCTCACAGGTGTGGCATATCAAGATGCTGATTAGACAGCATGATTATTGCACAGTGGCCTTTTATTGTGGCCAGCCTAAGGCACACCTGTGCAATAATCATGCTGTCTAATCAGCATCTTGATATGCCACACCTGTGAGGTGGGATGGATTATCTCGGCAAAGGAGAAGTGCTCACTATCTTAGATTTTTTCAGATTTGTGAACAATATTTGAGAGAAATGGTTATTTTGTGTATATAGAAAATGTTTTAGATCTTTGAGTTCATCTCATGAAAAATGGGAGCAAAAACAAAAGTGTTGCATTTATATTTTTGTTCAGTGTATAAGATAAGAAATGCAGTTGATAATTCTGGAAGCATTTTTCCCCACAGTAAATTAAAATGTCATTATTTTATTATATCTTAAATATTACAGGTATTGGCTGGTTGCCAGTTGTTATAAATATTGGTCTAGTGATAAATAAATAAAAACTATTGCCATTGATGCTATTTAGCTTTTTATTTGTATGTAATGGTTGTGTATGATGTTCACCAACAATCAGTGGTCAGCTGTATTTAAAAATCTCCTTTAAGGAAAAGCTCAGCTCACTTGGCACCTCAGCTAAGTAGTTCTAGTACAAAGTCACTAGTCGAAAATCAAAGAGTGAGTGGACCTGTGTGATTCATTGGAAACATCAGTCTACAGGAGTCCACAAACAGTGTTGGCAAGCACAGGTGATACATGTTCAGTTGGGTTGACGCTCGAGGCCTCATTTAAGAAAGTACCAGCTTGTTCGCATATAAACTCAAAAAATGCCTGCGACACAGATGACAGAAGATGCAAACATGAAATACTGTACAATGTGAAATTGATCCATTGTGTGGGGCCTCACCTTGCGGAGGGGGCCTCATGTTATGCGCAAATGTGGCGCAACTATGCGCGCCACAGTTTCCCTGCTGCGAGGCTCCGGCGCAAACAGTACACGAGCGTGTACGTCTTCACACAAAGTTGCGTGGGGCCACAACTTGGCCAGGGGCACAATTGTATAGAATACAACAAAACATAGTCTCTTACACAGCAGGGCCTGGGATGTAATCCTCCTCTCCGGGTGGATAGATACACCTCCTCTGTTCTCCTTCTTCCTACACTGCTGGCATTAGAGGTCCTCCATGGTGTTCAGCTCCATCCTGCTCATGTGCTGGGCAGTTTCGGGCCGTTAGAGCCTCTTGACAGTAGTCATTGAGTTGAATGTGTCACCTGTCTGTAGTTATTGTTGCTCGATCAGAGGTAAAGGGTATTGAAAGTGCATCGGTTCTACAGTACGTTTGACAGTGATGATGGCTCTTAGAGTAACTATCCCCTTTGAAGTGAACGATGATTATTTTTGTTCAGTTCGGCTATTCATTGTTTCTATTAAGTTAGGCATGCTTTTGAAAACCATCGAATTGAATGGCACATGGTAAACATGGATGCACCTTGTTATAAAAGCTAGTGTTAACTGCTCTTCCCCAGCTCCATACTCTTTTGAGGTCAAGATGTCCAAAAAGTGTAAAAATCAGTCGGTGACTTGAAACAATTACGTCCACTATGTTTTTTATTAGGGCTGTCAGTCGATTAAAATATTTAATCGCGATTAATCGCATGATTGTCCATAGTTAATCGCAAATTAATCGCACATTTTTGATCCGTTCTAAATGTACCTTAGAGGAATAGTTTGAGTAGTTTGACTCAACATATGAGTGGACAAATATGCGTTATGCTAATGTTTATTATCATTTGAACAATGACAAATATTCTCGTGAATATTAAACAGAACAACCTCTGAACATTACAAATATTCGCCTCAATTCAACCTGGAACCTCTCTCATACAATAATACAATACAAATGGGGGTGTGTGTGTGTGTGTGTGTGTGTGTGTGTGTGTGTTGGAGCTATGTGCAACTCAAGGCATATGCTCGAACGGGAGCTGCCTGGACGCTGCAATCATGTTGCACGCACTATCCGTGCTGAGTGTGCTGACTTTTCGTACAATGTCCCACTGTCTGGCTTCCTGCATAAAGTCAAGTGCTTGGCGCAGTTGTGGCGAAATGTCGCTCCTCTGTTTTCATTGAAACAGCTCTTTATATCCGTTAGCGCAGCTAGCTAGCACCAGATGCTAAATCAACAATGCACGTAAGGTCTCTCTCTCGGGCCACACACACACACACACACGCGCGTCGGTGCGGTATTTTAAAGTCGATGCGCTCTGAAACTACGGGGCGGCCGAGGAAAAAAAATACACATGCGTTAATCGTGTTAAAATAATTAGTGGCGTTAATTTTTTTTTGCATTACCGCGTTATTGACGCGTTAACTTGACAGCCCTATTTTTTATATATTCCATGTTTCCTACATAAACACATGTGCTGCCTGGCTCAGAACAGTGTTTTGTGGTTTGTTGTTTAAGTGGTTACTGCTTCATTTAACAAAAGTTGATAACATCTGAATTTAACAGAAGGTGTCATATGCTGTTCATGTTGTAAAGCTCCCTGAGTTGAGTGAGGTGAAATTTAGCTTAACCCGTATTCCAGTTAACGTGAATGGAATTTTCCTGACATACTATTCTTTGTATTATGTCTTAAAATACAAAAATAAATAAACATAGTATTGCAAATATTTGGAGAAACAATGACAATGTTTCAATTGCAATATATGTGTTTGACATGCATATATAAAAATACTAGAAAAAAAGAATGTACTTTTATTTTATATATGAGAGCAAAACAATTATTTAAACTGCACAGCTTTTGATTGTCCGGTCGGGTCTTGGAAGACCGGAAGGTGTGTGGTTCATAAACATTTTCTTACTCAATATCAAGCCACGAATATTGTTTTTATTTTAAATCGTATAATGTCTGACTTTTTTTGCCGTCCGTGAGAAAAAGAAATGGGGCTCAGAGCCTCAGAATACTGACATCAGTATTTTTTAAATCTTTTTTTCCTTCTAATTTGTTATTCTTTCTAAATAACACACTGTTACAATAACACGCAATTATCCTTGTTTTTATTCATTTGTTTAATTCTATAATATCGGGCTTTTTTGCCGTCAGTCAGTGTGAAGCCGACCGTTGAGCGGCCCAGACCAAGCAAGGAGGCAGAGGCAGAACGTCCAAAAATATAACCCGACGTGGGCATTTATTAAAAACATGGGCACAAAGTTCACAGCCTCAATCCTGCTGTTCTCCTTGTCCACATCCTGCAGCCACAAGGATCTCACACACACACCCAGCCCCCTCAACAGACAGAGAAACCGAGCCTAAATACACCCACTCTAATCAGCACAACAAGACACAGGTGAGGGGGGGAGGACAACACAGGACACCAGGTGCACACCGTCATCAGCCACAGACAACATATACTGTGCAATCACGCTGATAAAGTGCCCTATTACCCGGCCTGAAGCCGTCAGTCCATAGTGACGAAGTTCCCTTCGTCACATTTCCTTCCCCCTCTCCCCAGGAAGCACAGTGTCCCTACCGTCCCGGCCCCGGGACAACTAGTCAGCCACCCGGTTTCAACGCCGCCTCCTCCGCCATCTCCAGTGGGGCCAGTGAAGTCGTTGTCCCCTCGTGGGTCCGGGTCCGCCTCCTCGACCTGCAAATGCCGCTCCTCCTGCCCGTCTCCCGCTGCCCGTCTCTCATCTCCTGCTGCCCCAACAGCCGTGGCCCCCTGGTCCGTTCCAGGCACAGCCACCCCCAGCCGCGGCTCCTCTCTTTGGTCCCTCTTCCTTCGTCTCGCAATTTTCACCTCCTTACTTGGTCGAATCCCACTTCTGACACCAAATGTGAAGCCGACCGTTGAGCGGCCCAGACCAAGCAAGGAGGCAGAGGCAGAACGTCCAAAAATATAACCCGACGTGGGCATTTATTAAAAACATGGGCACAAAGTTCACAGCCTCAATCCTGCTGTTCTCCTTGTCCACATCCTGCAGCCACAAGGATCTCACACACACACACCCAGCCCCCTCAACAGACAGAGAAACTGAGCCTAAATACACCCACTCTAATCAGCACAACAAGACACAGGTGAGGGGGGGAGGAGACAACACAGGACACCAGATGCACACCGTCATCAGCCACAGACAACATATACTGTGCAATCACGCTGATAAAGTGCTCTATTACCCGGCCTGAAGCCGTCAGTCCATAGTGACGAAAGTTCCCTTCGTCACAGTCAGGAACTGAATTTCAAATTAAAGTCACCTGAAACAGACATAGGCGATACACACCCACTGAACTGATTACCCAAGATCCTCAGCACCAGTTGAAGCTCGGTGATTGGATGTTTTAGCCGCAATGCACGTTGGGATATGGTGTTTATGCGATATCAAATCCGAAAAAAAAAATGTGTCATCACATAACGGCTTTGTAATACACGGTTCGGCTGCATTAAATATTACACATCTGCCCTAGTTCTTTATTTATAGAGCCCCGATTAGAAGACTTCCAGACAAACTGGAAGAACTGCCACAGAAACTGAATGTGATGTGGATCATAAATATATCAGCAATTAAACAACATCTTCAATTTCTCTTCACACAATACGTCTCCTTGCAGTATCAACACTAATTCGGCTGACTATTATATTTGATCCAATAGAGTGCCACAGTGACGTGTCCTAAAACCCGGAAGTAAGTAATTTTACCACTTCCGGTTCCTTCGACAAAAACCAATGCAATTTCTCCATAGGATTTTGGAAAATAGCTCGAAATAAGGTCTGTGGTTGACACAAATTGAAGAGACAGATCACGTTTTGTTTGATTTTTGAATCATAAATCTAATCGATATATTTATGATTGGAAAATTATAAAAGTAGGGTAGACAAGTGGATATTTTCCGGCTGAACAAAACGTGATCTGTCTCTTCAATTTGTGTCAACCACAGACCTTATTTCAAGCTATTTTCCAAAATCCTATGGAGAAATTGCATTGGTTTTTGTCGAAGAAACCGGAAGGAGTTTACTTCCGGGTTTTAGGATGCGTCACTGTGGCACTCTATTGGTAGGTAATAGGTAAATAGGTAGCGATGCACAGCTGATAAGACAGGGACTTGTAGTTTTTAAAGATATTACTGATTTTCTTTGAATTAAAGAATGTAAATACTGAGTTGAGAGAATAGTCAGGGGTGTTGGGTGATGGGAGACACATCTATGGATTCAGAATTTCAATAGCTTACCATTAAATGACGGATATACCTTTCTGTCTGTGATGTTTTACAAATCAGATATTAATCTGTAGAAGTAAAACATGTCAAATAATATATCCTACATCTTCAGATGTTATACATACTTAAGTGTCCTACACTAATAATAAAAAGTATAATTTGTTGTGTTAACACTTTAAACTTGACCGTTTTTAACCCTAGTGGTTAAAGCACGTTATTGAAATGTTTTGTTCAATATGTTATATTTGATGAACAAAATATTAAGGGTACATACAAAATAGGGGGAAAGTAGAAGGTCAATGATCGAAATATAGAATAGAAAATATCAAGAAGATACTGTAAATGATCTCTACAATAAAACAATTTAGTGCCGGATTTACAAATATATGAATTAGGGCTGTCAAGTTAACGCGTTAATAATAAAAAATGAACGCCACTAATTATTTTAACGCGATTAACGCATGTGTATTTTTTGTCCTCGGCCGCCCCGTAGTTTCAGAGCGCATGGAGTTTAAAATACCATCTACAAGCTGATGCTGACAGCCCCGCTCCTTCTGCCCGCTTGCGGCAGACCACACTTCCACGCTCACCGGCAGGTACCGACTGGCCATCGGGAGAACCGGGAGGGTGTGTGTATGTGTGGCGCGAGTGAGCGAGAGAGAGACCTTACGTGTATTGTTGTTGTTAGCATATGGTGCTGGCTAGCAGCGCTAATGGATATAAGGAGCTGTTTACATGAAAACAGAGGAGCGACATTTCGCAGAGCACTTGACTTTATGCAGGTAGCCAGACAGTGGGACATTGTACAAAAAGTCAGCACACTCAGCTCGGATAGTGCGCGCAACATGATTGCAACGTCCAGGCAGCTCCTGTTCGAGTTGCACATAGCTCCAACTATCCATCACACACACACGCACACACGCACGCACGCACGCACGCACGCACGCACGCACGCACACACACACACACACACACACACACACACACACACACACACACACACACACGCACGCACTTTGTATTGTATTATTGTATGAGAGAGGTTCCAGGTTGAATTGAAGTGAATATTTGTAATGTTCAGAGGTTGTTGTGTTTAATATTCATGAGAATATTTGTCATTGTTCAAATGATAATAACATTTGCAGAAAGCATATTTGTCCACTCATATGTTGATAAGAGTATTAAAAACTTGAAAAATATTCCTCTAAGGTACATTTAGAACAGATAAAAAATGTGCGATTCATTTGCGATTAATCGCGATTAACTATGGACAATCATGTGATTAATCGCGATTAAATATTTTAATCGACTGACAACCCTAATATTAATGAGAGGATGTGCAAAACAGATTAACGTTAAATAATACTAAGAACTTTAAGAAAAAAGCTTTGGGGGTATCTACAGATAAATATTAAGCCTGACAAAGTACTTAAAGTCTAATATATTGCATGGTTTGTTTTGGGACATGACAATCAACTTTCCTGCAATGTTAACTATGTTGAATCACTTATTTTAACCGATATTATACATATTTATTATACTCTTATAAGATGTATGTAGAGAGAATAAGAAATGTGCAGAATATGACAGTTTAATGGTGGAGGTACACACATATTGATAGATGTCTTTGAGTGCTGTTGAGGAACCTGTGATCTACGTTTTTCATTCATTGCATAACTACACCGTAGTTGTGTATATCAGCGGTTTTCAAAGTGTGAGGCGCGCCCCCCTGGGGGGGCGCCAGAGCGCTTCACGGGGGGCACAGCGTGAGAAAAGAATAAGGGGAAAAAGACGAGTAAAGTGTCACTTTAGATCCGATCACTCATGGGACTCAACAGTACAAACAAACAAACAAGGTCCATTTTGGGTATGTGGAATACGTCCTCTGCTACTCTCCGATTTCCACAGTGGTACAACCCAAGGAAGAAAACGGCCAAATCATCATGCAGGCGACACAGCAACGAGGCTGTGATAATAGCCATCTGTCTGCTTCTATCGGGGGATATTCATCAATGTCCTGGCCCGACATCAAACGAAGCAAGCTCCGCTGACAGTGTCACCTGTAACTCTACTTCCCTCCACTTATGTTCCATAAGCTATCAGCAAACTCACCTAGTTCAACCCGCAGCCTCCCTGAGCACCACGGAGGATCCAGCTGCAACATCCAGACACCGGCCTGGGGTAGCCCAACGAGGGTGATCCAGCCGGGCGCCTACTCCCCCCGAGCCACACGGACAAGCCAGAGGTTATCCAGCGGCGTCTCTTCACCATCCAGTGGCAGCAATCCAAGGAGGTCAAGAGATATCCAGAGTCGAACATACATTGGCAAAAATGGTAGCAGTCTCCGCTACTAGTGGAATCCCTGCCTGCGGGTACGCGAATTGTCGCCGGTGAATTCACCGCCAGCAGTGATTTCTTCGCCAAGAAGTCTTGCAGCGAAAATGACAACACCTCCGTATGTATCCGTAACAGCGTATGTACAGGTGTGGTTCCACACAACATTTCACACAGTGACAATGACTGCAGGATAACACCGCTCAAATATGTGTACTCTAACAGCAACAATATCAAACGTGGTAGGGTAGTAAACAGAGCAATCCAAATGAACCGGAAGTGGAAAGTCGTCCAAACTGTAAACAATGCAAGAATTATTTGGGATCCGAAGGTAAAACCAAAGGGTATATTAGGTGGACACCTAAATATACGAAGCTTAAAATATTGTCTAAAAATTGACCAGATAAAGAATATCCATCCATCCATCTTCTCCCGCTTATCCGTGGTCGGGTCGCGGCCCGCATAAAGAATATGTTGAGTCTAATTTAGATTACCTCGGTTTAACAGAAACTTGGCTTACGGACAACTCTCCATCTGCTGCCGTACAACTTCCGCGTTACAATAGCTACAGGAGGGACAGAATGCACACTAAAGGGGGCGGTGTTCTAATGTTCGTGAGAGACACCATCCGTTGCAATGAGATTTTATGGCAAGACCCAATCTAACTAGAATGTGTAGGCCTAAATATGATCCTGTCGCCTCAGATGTCCTTTACTTTAATAGTAATTTATCGACCACCTTCCTCAAATGTTAGCTTCTATGATCAATTCAAGAAGGTTTTATGTCAATGTGATTTTAAGAAAGAGGTCATTGTAATGGGTGACTTACATTTGGGAAGATAAGTCATCAAGGAATAAGCTTAAGCAAATTACTGATTGTTTTAATTTGACTCAAATCGTTAAAGGCCCAACGCGAATAACAAACAGCACCAGTACCAAGCTTGACCTAATTTTAACAAATAGACCTGAAAGGATTACAAAATCATACAATATAGTAACAGGGCTGTCAGACCACAATATGATGCTGGTATCTAGGAAACTAACTCGCAAACGGTTCACTGCGTATGTAGGTAATAAAACAGGGGTATTCAACAAATTCAACGAGGTCCAGTTAGAGAAAATCTCCCCATGCAAAGTTCCGGAACATCAAAATGTCTAACTTTCTTTATGAATTAGTGTGAGATATATATATATTGAAGTAGCCTGTAGCTTTATCAACGTCTGCATGTAATCAACAACTGACTGCCAATCAAATAAAGAAAGTACAATTCAAAAACAACAATATTTATTGTCAATTAACATTGAACTATACAGATATACAGTAAATACTGTGAATATATGTAATGTTCCTCTCGGGCTGCATTTAAAGGCAAGGCTAGGTACGTTTATTTATATAGCACCTTTCAACACAAGGCAATTCAAAGTGCTTTACAAAAAACGAAAGACATTAAGAAAATGGCATTTTAAATCAGTCATTAAAAGGAAAAGATAATAAAAACATTAAAATAAAAAATACATGGATAAAAGTTACAGTGCAGTTTAAGATGTGAATAGTTCAATTAAAAGCAGCGGCAAAAAGAAAAGTCTTTAGTCTGGATTTAAAATTAGTCAGAGTTGCAGCGTACCTGCAGTTTTCAGGGAGTTTGTTCCAGATATTTGGAGCATAATAACTGAACGCTGCTTTACCATGTTTAGTTCTGACTCTGGGGACAGAAAGCTGACCAGTCCCTGAAGACCTGAGAGATCTGGATGGTTCATAATTTAGCAGTAGGTCAGAAATGTATTTTGGGCCTAAACCATTCAAAGCTTTATAAACCAGCAGCAGTATTTTGAAATATATTCTTTGACACACAGAAAGCCAGTGTAAAGACGTCAGAACAGGAGTGATGTGATCCACTTTCTTAGTGTTAGTGAGGACTCGAGTAGCAGCGTTCTGAATTAGCTGCAGCTTTCTAATAGATTTTTTAGTGAGACCTGTGAAGACACCATTGCAGTAGTCCAGTCTACTGAAGATAAAAGCATGGACAAGTTTTTCCAAATCCTGCTGTGACATTAGTCTTTTAATCCTAGATATATTCTTTAGCTGATAGTATGCTGATTTAGTAACTGTTTTAATGTGACTGTTGAAACTCAGGTCAGAGTCCATGACTACACCTAGATTTCTGGCTTTATCTGTTGTTTTGAACATTGCAGACTGAAGCTCAGCGCTAACTTTTATACGTTCTGCCTTGGCTCCAAAAACCATTACCTCAGTTTTATCTTTGTTTAATTGGAGAAAGTTCTGACACATTCAGTCATTGATTTGTTCAATGCACTTACTCAGTGTTTGAATTGGAGCATAGTCTCCTGGTGAAATTGTTACGTAAATTTGTGTGTCATCCGCATAGCTATGGTAACTTATTTTGTTGTTTTTCATTATCTGAGCCAGTGGTAGCATGTAGATGTTAAAGAGAAGAGGCCCCAAGATGGAGCCTTGAGGTACTCCACATGTCATATTTGTCAACTCATATGTGTATTTACCTATAGAAACAAAGTTGTTTCTATCCTTTAAGTAGGATTCAAACCAATTTAGAACTGTTTTCGAAAATCCCACCCAGTTTTCTAGTCGGTCGAGTAATATGTTGTGGTCAACAGTGTCAAACGCAGCACTGAGATCTAATAATACTAACACTGAAGTTCTGCCACTGTCTGTGTTTAAGTGGATGTCATTGAAGACCTTTACAAGAGCAGTGGTGTGGTAGTGCTGTGGTTTGGAAAGCCTGACTGGAACACATCGAAACAACTATTTAAATGCAAGAAATTATTCAACTGTTGAAAAACAACTTTTTCAATGATTTTACATAGAAATGGGAGGTTTGATATGGGCCTGTAATTGTTCATTACTGAAGCATCTAGATTATTCTTTTTTAAGAACGGTGTAATGACTGCAGTTTTCACGGCCTGTGGAAAAATACCTGAGTGAAGAGATTTTTTTACTATATGAAGTAGATCTGAGGCCATGCAACGAAAAATATCTTTGAAAAATCCTGTTGGAATAATATCAAGGCAGCAGGAGGAGGATTTCAGAAATTGAATAATGTCCTCTAGGTTTTTATCATTAATCTGATGGAATTGTGTCATGGTATTTGAATTGATATTAGGTGGACATAGGGACAACGCATTTGCTGTACCTGATGCAGAGGCACTGACTGCTTGTCTGATTTTCTGAATGTTGTCAGTGAAAAAGGAGGCAAAATCATTGCATGCCCTGGTGGATAGAAATTCAGAGGCTACCGACACTGGGTGGTTAGTTAGTCTGTCGACGGTAGCAAACAAGGCACGTGCATTGTTTTGGTTTTTGGTAATGATGTCAGAGAAGAAAGACTGTCGTGCGTTTTTCAATTCCAAATTATAAAGGCCAAGTCTCTCTTTATAGATTTCAAAGTGAACCTGGAGATTTATTTTTCCCCACCTACGTTCAGCTTTTCGACACACTCTTTTTTCTGCTCTCACGGTCATGGCCTTTCTCCATGGAGATATTTTCTTCCCAGTCACTTCCTTTACCTTAGTTGGAGCAATGGCATCTATAACATTTTTAATTTTTGAATTAAAATGATCTACTAGCTCATTTACTGAGATGTTAGCAGGAGCAAGTGTGGAAGAAAAATTCTGAGTAAACATTTACCTAGTATTTTCAGTTAAATATCGCTTTGTGGTTACCTCTTTTTGAATATTTTTGTGAACAGAAATAGAGCTCTCAAAGAACACACAGGAATTATCAGAGAGTGCAACATCAGACACCACAACCTTAGAGATATTCAGACCCTTTGAGATAATTAAGTCCAGAGTGTGCCCCTTGTGCGTGGGCTCCGTCACATGCTGAGTCAGTCCATAGCTATCAAGAACACAAAACAGTTCTTTAGCCCCTCTGTCCTGGGGGTTGTCAACATGGATGTTAAAATCACCAACAATGACTAGACGATCAAAGTCAATACACACTATAGACAGCAGTTCAGTAAAAAATAATAAATATTTTAAAAATAAAATAGAGAAAATAAATAAAAAAGCTTTTGAAAATATGTGCATCTGAAAAGTGCTTAATTTTAAATAAATAAGTGTAGCAGCAGCAGCAGCAGCAGCAGCAGCTTGAGTTTCCCTTTTTCTTTGTTAACCGTTTCACATCATGAATAGGGCTGTCAAACGATTAAAATGTTTAAATCAGATTAATCAGAGCTTAAAAATTAATTAATCATGATTAATCACCATTCAAACTATGTCCAAAATATGCCATTTATTTATGTATATTGTTGTGGGAATGGAAAGATAAATGAAAGCAGGCGGATATATCCATTTAACATACAGTATGTATGTTTATTATAACATTTTTCAAAATGAAAGACAACCCACACACCTATCAATCATCAAACCGTGGGGTCTTAATTCATTACGTGTTGATTTCTATCAACGGGGGAGTACTTCAGGAAAGTCGACAGAGGGGGGGGGGGGCGCGCTAGTGTAGTACTTCGTGACCACAGAGTGTGAACGTTGTGATCAGCTGTTTTAGCGCAGTTCTCCAGTGATGGGGGAGTCTCCCTCCGCAGCCGGTTGGCGTAGTTTTGGCACAGTTCCGTTGTACAGACCGACGTTAACAGCAGCCCTGTCTGTGCACACGGAGACCGACTCTGTCGTCCGGTGATCTAACCGCCTTCTGGAAAAGCTTCACAAGTACGTCGGTACGCAAATACGCTTTGTGACACAAGTGACGGCACGCATTTCAGATTACGCACATAACCTGCGTACCAGTTATGTGCACCCCTGTACCAGAGCCATATTATTACTATTATATGGCTCTGCCCTGTACTACAGCAGGAGTATTCTCCGTCGGGACTTCCTGCAACAACACCACGCCGTTATCAAAGATGTTCTATTGAGAAGACGATCACTAGGTGACAAAAGTTTTCAAAACCGTGGCTACTGAAATCAATCTTACTAACTGCTGTCTGTGCAATTTACTCCGCGCGAGTTGGCAGACTTTATTTTGCTTACTTTAACATAATTTTTCATGGTGGGGCTAAGCCATTTCTTGGTATGGGTGTAGCCTACCCCAGCCATACCCTGGCGCTGCCACTGGTGGCACGTATGGGGCGGGCCATTCTGCACATGCGTTAAATGCGTTAAATATTTTAGGATATACCCCTGTATTAAAGTGCATTTAGCGGTGATTGCACGTCTGTTTGTTGCTCAACCATTATTTTAGTTGACCTTTAAAACTATTGAGTATGGGACAATCCCGTATCTCAGTTGGGAGGCTATTCCAGAATGAGCTGTGTGTTGCCTTTCTGTGTGTTGCCACAAACTGAAGAAATTCCCTATTACATGCACACATCCTAGGCTAGGATGTGTGCATGTAATAGCGAATTACCATAAAATAGACCCTAGAGACCCGGGCCTGTCCTTCGTGCCCTGGCTTAATAGCGGTGCCATTCACGTTCGACATTCACGTTTGCCATTCCAGCGGGGCGGATGGCTCTGTTTGCCGGGGAGGAGGATAATGAGGACTTCTCGTTGTCGGGCACTTCCGGGTCTGGTGTCCATGGAAGTCCACCGCCCAGGTCTGTCCGCCAGGGCTTCCCCCTGGTGATGACTATGGCGGCGGAGTGTGGCATCTGCTCCCAGCAGGCAGCAGGCTGGGCAGAGAACCTATGCCCCGCTGCCGCGTGACAGGGCGGCTGCAAATATACACGGGTGTGTTAGGCATCTCGCTGATTGCTCTTCCGCAAGATGCCCCCACCTCACTGGATCAGAGTGATTATTTGGCCGCAGCATTGGCCAAATTAATAGCCTGGTCTACGGTGTGGCCGCCGCTGCTTGCCGTGTGATGTCCCTGGAGGATCACACCACGTGGCACTTTCCAAGAAAAGACTGTGATGATATCCTGGGATTCCGTGTCTACGGAATGGGTCTTTGGATCGATTTCCTTGGTCACGTGGATGAGGAGTAGTCGCAGCTTGGCGTATGCTGCTTCTTGCTCATCCTCAGAGGACAGAACACTGTCCCGAATTGCCGCCCCGCTGTAACTCCAGTAAAGGTATGTGGATCTCCGTTGCTCGGCCATCAGCCCTCGGCGTGGACCCTGCAGTCCTCCGATGATATGGGTAGAGGTCCTGCTGCTAGGTCGGCAGCCATCAGCGCGAGACCGCAGAGGCGGAGGATTCTGGGTAGTGTAGTGTCTTTTGCCATCCTAAACTCCGAAAAAATATTTGTTTCGCCGAATCGAAGGGGAAAATTAAAAAAGCATTGTACACAATTTAAACCAATCCATGTTGTGTAATTAACAAGGATAATCTGGTGTTTTGAGTTGATGAGTAGTGCAGATGTCACTGTAAAATAAATCGACTAGAAGGAGAATACTTGCTTACGGGTGTAAAATTCTTCGTTATCCAATGGAAATGGACGCTCACATTGCCTTTAACTGCCGCCGACATGGACCGATGCGGTGCTTCCCTGAGTGTCAAATACTGCCGCCGATGGGAATACATTGCAATCAGTTGAAAGCTCTTTGCATCAGTTTATGAAGCTGAAGGAGACTCGGTGCGTCAAAACTGCAAACCAAAGGACCCTGACCAAGCGTCAGTGGAGTTTTCTCATGGAGGCCAAGGGAAGCCAGGCTTCCCCTGTTTTTTCGGATTGTAGTTATAATTTTAATAAATAAATAAAAACACTTCGATTAGTTTCGGAAATAATTCTTTGCTGTGTGTTGCTGCCGGCCCATCTCTCCCCCATTCTGATTGAGTATTTTACGAAGAGTGAAACAGCGCCCCTCTAGATATCATGGTGAAACAGTAGATTGCACTCTGTTGCGAGAGGAGGCCAGCCGAAATTGGCTTCCCTTGGTGAAAAAAAATTGAGGGATTGACCAATCTGACAAGGCTCACGTCATGCCCCTGCCAACCTGTGATTACCATGCCAAGGGAAGCCAGAGGTGGCTGGCTTCCCTTGCCTCACAATCCAATCAAATCGCATCAACTGTGCAGTGACGCGTCCTAAAACCCGTAAGTAAGCCGCGCTTGCGTTCCCTCGACAAAAAAGCAATGGGATTTCTCCATAGGATTTTGGAAAATAGCTCGAAATAAGGTCAGTGGGAAACGAACCTGTTAGATAAATGCACATTGTGTTCAGCCGGATAATATCCACATGTCTACCCTACTTTTATTATTTTCGAATCATAAATCTAATCGATAGAAGATAGATAGCGCCACTGCACCACTCTCACCGCTGTTAGAAAGTAGCAAGCTACTGAAGCAAGTGCAATTATGGAGGGTGGAGATTTGGAGTATTTAATCAAACATAATTGTACTAAACTTCCGCTACAGCAGCAACAACAAATACAATCTGATGACAGGCCAATGCCCAAACTGGAGCTGTGTACAGCGAGGAAAAAAGGAGCAAATTGGACGTAAAACGTTAAAGGTCTCCTGATTTAGTTTGTGAATGAATGCTTATTAGAGTTTGGACTGGAGAGTGCGTGCGGACCTGTCGGTTAGATAACAGGCGTGTGTATGTCCTGCATCTATATGATACAAATGTGTGTAATATGATACCGGCTGCTGTAATCACTCATCTGGTTACAGCGTTACATTGACCGCCACACCACCGACCCCAAAAAAAGGACGTATTATTGGCTTCCCCTAATTTTTTTCCCACGCCACGCTACTGCCAAGCGTTGCTATTGGACTATCAGGGAGTGAAACGTTGGGTTACGTAGTGTAACCCTTGATATATTAGCACAGGTGGAGCCCTCTACTGGACTCTATGGGTACTGTCTTACCCCGCAAGCATTCTCCCACTGAGACTTCTATAGCCCTGGGCGGGCCTACCTGAATGCGCGCGCATCACACCGTATAAAAGGAGGCCTCGCCTCCTGACTATCATCCTACACCTCTCTTCAGCGAGCGGAATAGGACAGACAGTGCCCCGAGTAGAGGGCTCCGCCTGTGCTAATATGACAAGGGTTACACTACGTAACCCGACGTTATATCTCTCACAGGCTCCGCCCTCTACTGGACTCTATGGGTACAGTGGGTGGAGCCGCGATGTATACGCGCACTGTCGTCCAACAATATTCCACCCTACTGCCCCTGACCGGCTATTATGGTCAGCAGCTGCTGCCCCACCTTCTCCTTTAACCCGGTTGTAACCGAGGAGAAATCTGGGCTGTGGCTGACAGAGCACACCCTGCTGCACTTACCTCGCAAAAAGTGTGCTCAAAAAACAGTGCCGGGGGACCCCCCCCACCCTGGATGGGGAGAGCCCCCTCGGCCCCGAAAGGGCTTACTACACGCCTGCCTCCCTGAATCCCTAAGGATAACAGGGAGAGCGCCAGAGCCCCTGCCCCACACTCAAACACTGACCCCGTGCCGAGTGTGTGGACTAAAGTGTGGAGGGCTCCCCCCCCTCCTGCTCTCGGCAGGAGGAGAGCAGCCCTCCAGCCCTGTAAGGGCCCAGTGCGCCACCCCCGCCCCTCCCGGGACCCTCCGAAGGCCCGAGAACAGCGAAGGCGCATTACGTCCGGGGAGGGGGTCAGATGCCAACTGACCCACAACCCTCCTCCCCCCTACCAGTCCTGTGTTGCCCCCGTTTGTTCCGCTCAGCGCTGCATGTGGTTATGCAGAGCTGCGTGTCGAGTCTCGACTCGTCAGCAGCTGCTGATCTCTCTCTCCCGTCAGATTAGACTTCACTCGCGTTTATGTCCATATCGATCAGATCCAGCTAGTTCTAGCTAATGATAGGACTACCTGCTTATTAAAAGACAACTACACAATAAGTGTCGCTATGCAACTGGATGAGGCCACAAAGTATAGCGCAGCATTATGCATTTGTTTACATGCCCACCGGAACCCCGAGGCATTACCAACAGATCAACGCACAATCAACCCATACAGGACATCTCTTTCTCCAAATTAAGTGTTAGACATTAGAGTTGACTATTCTTGTCTGTCACATACTCTTCTTGTCTGTCACATAAGTGGCGCAACTGAAGCGGTATTGCTCTAAAGGGAAATTATTTTGACCGAAGATATTTAGATTTGCCGGCTAACGGGAACTCTGACGTGTGCTTCGCGGATGCGCTCGGCTCCTCTCGACTGCTGCTCGGGTCTGCTCGGTCAGCTTCCGGATGAGGAGGCATTCGTTCGACCAACTTACAGTAGTTAACATTACAAACATTTTTAACAGGGGCCATAATAGTGTAAATAATATAGTTATATAATAATAGTTTTGGCAGTTATAACTGAATGTAATGTTTTCTACTTTTTTTCATCTGGGAAGGCATTTGCCTTCATCAGATGGAAAGTGTTTTGACCAACAACTTAAGTATTTCTTATAGCTATGCAGGGCATGCAAGCGAGCAAACACAAACAAGAACAAACAAACAAGTGAAATGAAGAATAAAATTGAAATTGTACAATATAATATTGTGGTGGTTCATCTTATAATTCAGTCTAGAGAATGCACCAGACAGCATCTAAGACCTGCAAAAATCAAAATGTTCTAGGGGGACGGAGGCCCCCCAAACCCTTCGTGCCATTTCGTCCGCATGCATTTTTCAGGGCAATCTATATTGGGCTCAGGGCCATCTCCCAAAATCCTTAATGTCATGCACTTGGACTGTAGACCACTTGGAGTAAAATCCATGTGAAAACTGCTTCTCACTGTTCTCAGGTCAAATATGTATATTTGATTAAAAATGCGATTAATTTCGATTAATTAATTACAAAGCCTCTAATTAATTAGATACATTTTTTTAATCGAGTCCCGGCTCTAGTTATGACAATACATTTATAATCTTGATCTCATTGCTTTCAACTAACCCAGGGGTCGGCAACCCGCGGCCCACGGGCCGCATGCGGCCCTTTAAGCCCTCTGCTATGGCTCCCTTGAGCTTAGACAAAAATAAGAATAAAATAAAAGTATTTGTAGGACTATTCATATTTTGTTGCATGGTTGAAAATGTTTCGTATGTTGTATTTTGAGGTGATACTGTGACACATAAATAAAAAACAAAACGGTTTTAATTAGGTCAACTAAAATATGCGTCACATCCTGCTCCGGTCCCGCGCGAGCGCCTTTTCTTGGAGGCGAATAACCTGACCCCTGGCTCGATGAGCGAACTATGGATAAATCAAAGAAAAGTACCGGAGGAACACAGGATTTAATTCTGCGTGGACAGAGTTGTATGCTTTCACAGCAAACGATGCTGGTTTACCGGTATGTTTGATATGTAGAGAGAAGTTGTCAACGGTGGTGCAGCCTTTACGAGGAAGACAGCTGACGATCGTCAGTCATAATTCAATGGGGTATGTAATTTATTTCAGAAAACACTTTTTGTTATATTCCATGGAATGCTCTTAACGTCCCGATAGCAATGAATATATTAAATGCTTTGACAATAAATACATACAAAAATGTATCTCTGGAAGCCGTAGCGCTGTAAAAAGCACGACCAATCATCTGAGCCGGCCCGGCTAAAATAACTGGATGGCCTACCTGCCTGTCAGCCTGTCAGTGACCTTTTCAGGGCACAAACTTATATCGTGCCCTCATTGGTCATGAGCGCGTTCGTGTGTGTTGGAGGAGGGACTCTGTAAGAAAGTCTGAAGGAAGAGGCATATTTTTTCCGGTTGTGTACTTTCAAATTCTAGCGCAATCGAGCTGGTTTCTCCATTCTTACCTTTAACTCTTTTTAGGGTGCAGATATATGTTTTATTTATTTCAAAGTGGGCCCATTTAATAATATTTTTTCCCCCTTCAAATGTGCAGAGGACTCCCCAAGTGCTGTGTTTAATTTATTTTAAAGTAGGCCTGTGTATTATTTTTAATTCTCCTTATAAAAGTTCTTTGTTTCTTATTAGAGGTTAACAGTTTTATATCATGTAATAAATAGCCTAATAAATGCAAAAAAAATGTAGTTTTTGTCTGATATAACAATAAAAAACTATGAAATATGTTTTGCGGCTCCAGACAAAAAATGTTTTGGGAAAAAGGAGCGAAATGGCTCTTTTGGTCAAAAAGGTTGCAGACCCCTGAACTAACCTGATACAGTTATGTGTAATCTGTTGACATATATCACTCTAAAAAATGCTGGGTTATTTCTATAAACACATTGCTGGGTTGATTTGGCTGGGTCATAATTATGGGTTATTTGGGTACTGTAAACACACTGGTGGGTTGTTCATGCTGGGTCAAAGGGGTTATTAGGGCTTCAATTGCAGTTGAACACCTGCCTGAGTTATTTTTAACCCAGAGGTTGCTTTATTCATTTTCCCACTTCTGAATCATTCTGGAACCATCTTTTTGTCATTTCTCACAACACAAGGTATGTAACCTATATTTTACCTATATTTATATAATTATACAATTCTGTAACTTATTGAATCACTAGTAAGTGATTTTGAAAAACCACTACAACCACAACAGTGATTTTTCAAAACCACTAATCAGCCAGTGATTTCATAGAATCACCAGTGTTCTTGCACACTGTAAGACCGAACATTACAAGCTTCTGAAAGCAAATTGATTGTTTTAACTCAAACATTTAAAAAAGTTAATTCACCGCTAATTTTCTGATGACTATGAACTGATTTATTATTGTGTATACAGTGTTCAACCACTTTGGGTCATATTGGTAATAGTACTCATAGTAAACATTTTTAATGAATCTGTCTGATGCTGGTCTGACGTCATCACGTATGTGCTCCGCCCCCGACGTGCCGAGACGTTCTATCCTTCACCAGAGTCCGCCCGCCATTATCGGCTCGCCTCTGTTGAAATCGCTCAAACTTTTAAGAATACTTTGTTTGCCCACCGTGCTCTCACTGCCGGAATCGTGATCCTTTATAGGCCGCACTACTCTGGTGAGTTACGTCTTGCCTTTGCACAGTATTTAAATGATGTGTTATTCATTTCTGCATCTAATGCACTTTGTGTCGCATGGTGTGTTAGTTTGATTTGAGCTCTTGTTAGCTAGCCTACATTTAATATCTGCCTCACTTGAAAAACGATTTAACTTACGTGTAAGACAGTATTTTTATATTGTTTTAAGTTATATCTCAAAGTGGAACGTTTGTGTTGCAATAGTTTTCTGGAAAAGTAGAACCTAAAATGGCGGCAGGCGGCACGTTTTCTTTCTTCTTTTTGTTACCGCATGTTTTATTATCTTAGAGAATTTACGTTCATTTGATCCACTACAATGTACCATAACCGTGCGTTCTGCATGTTTGTAAAAGCAAGCTAACTTGAAACACTAGACTATTCATTTTACAAGGTAATTTATACCCCCCAGCGTTTTCAAATACATGTAACTCAGCAAAGGTAACGATCGCACAGTGATGATTTTAATACTTCTATAATCTGTGGAATCTCAGTTTTAATCTGATATCTTATCTTGGTTTTTAAATGTTAAGAAGCCCTGAGACAAAGTTTCGTGAACAAGAACCCCTCGGTACCGACGGCTGCCGGATTTAACAGATTGATAGTCTAGTGTTTCAAGTTAGCTTGCTTTTACAAACATGCAGAACGCACGGTTATGGTATAACGTCAGTGGATCAAATGAAAGTAAATCCGCTATGCCTCTAGTCTAAGTTAATAAAACATGCACAGACACGCATGCTGTAACAAAAAAGAAGAAAAGCGCTCCGCCTGCCGCCATTTTAGGTTCGAAAATAGTGTTTCTCAGATCATTTGTGAAAACTTTGCAACCCAGCTAACCTTCAATGTTTTTTCTCTTAAGGAAACTGAAGCAACTGGCAGATATATGGCTTCTTCAATCTGGTAAACCTCACAATGGAGAAACTGTGACGTGCTGGGGGGGGGGTGCGAGTGAAGCCTCGCAGCGGCGCAACTGTGGCATGCCATGCTTACGGCCCCTACACACACGGCGGCGGGCTTGTCTGAAGCTCGACCAACAACCACTCACATGAATATCCCGCCCAGGACACACAAGCACGCGGTTTGATTGGCTAGAGCTTTTACTGGCATATGATTTGATTGTCACAATGCAGTTTGGCATAGCGTAACGTCACTCCATTCAAAGTGAATGGAGTGAAGTTACGGCCCATACACACAGCGGCGTGCGCTGACGCTTCTGCCCATTCACTTTGAATGGGGTGACGTCACGCTTAGCCGAACTGCATTGTGGGAGCAAAGCATAGCTTTCATGTGATTGGTTGTTGGTCTATCTTCAGACATGCCCACCGGCAAGTGCCGCCATTTGTAGGGGCTGTTACACTGTAGGTGCGCCGCGTTGGGGGGTGATGCAGCCCCTTCCCGCGGCCATGTTTATTCCACATGGTTACTAAAATGTGAATGAATATTTAGTGCTCAACACTGAAATTATATTTGTGTTGGCCTGTGAATATTGTTACGTTTTCCAATGGCTTGGAAATGCAAACTTTGTGCTGCTGTCTTTGATACAAGGGCAGAGTTACTTGAACATTATAACATTATTATTCCCTTGATTTAAAAGTTAATGCAGACTACCATTGCCCTGCGGCGCAATGAGATCATCAATGATGAGCTACCTGTTGGAGAGATCCTGGAACGCTGACCTGCCTTGAAAATGGAGTCACAGGTGAACATATTTTATTTATTACAACTATATAATTATTTTGTGTGCCTTTGTCACTGATAACTTTGACATGTTTACTCAGATTTAGCATGTTATGTTTCTGTTTATCTCTGCTGCCTTCAGTCCACATATACATTGGACTGTGAATTAAATAGTCATTTTATATTTTAGCAGAGTTTCACAGGATAACAAACCTCAACCTGAAGAACCACTTTTATGTGGAGTTGGATAGACATGTCCTCCATCTTCAGAGCCTGTTCAGGAAGAAGGCGGCAAGGAAAGGAAACTGAAGTTCTGGATCAGCTATTTGCCTCCTATGACCTCCAGGTGAGTCGGTTATGCCTCTTGGTATTTTATTCTCATACTAGAGTGGATTATCTTTGTCAAAATGTTAATCTCTTCAGTCATGGAAGAGCACTTTCTTGTGATATCAATTGTTGTGTGGTTATACTGTTTAGCATCCAAAGTAAAACAAAGATATGTTCTCACACTCAAGGAGCAAGGTGACGTCCATGTCCGACGTGCTGCTGTCCTCCGTGCTCTTCCTGCATATCTGCATGAAGATGACTCCACGTTTCTGAGGCTGTGGCATGTAAGTCAGCATAATAACTGTATTCAATGTATGTGACAGATCATCCAAAAATATAGTTTAGCTTGTTACGTTGTTTAAGGAGGTAAACAATTATTTGAATTTTTATAGTGAAAAAATTATAATAAATGATAGATTGAGTTTGAAAAAGTATGAACTGTCCTGGTGTCATCAAAGCTTGATTCTGTCACTGAGGTGTTGTTAATCAAACATTATATCTTGTGTTGCTCACATCCCATTCAGGTTCTAGTTCCAACATTTGAATATTGCCATAAGAATTGTAATTATTGTAAGGTACACAATGGACATGTTGAATATAATCTCCCTTTACTTCAACACTTCAGAAGTGTTGAATATGATTTCTACTTTAGCATTTATTTTAAATGTAGCTCTTTAGGTTTCAGTGTAAAAAATGGGCTCACGTGATTTAATAAAATACACACTCATGAGAGGGCTTTCTTTCCTGCAGCACCAGTGTTCAATACAAAATAATTTATAGTGTTCCCCATATTTTTTGTATAGTAGGGAGAGATTATACTGTAAATACATATTCAGTTGCCAGTTTATTAGGTACAACTAGCTAATAGTAACAGTCTAATACAGTGATAAAATGAATCCTACCCTTATGAAGGTTATACATGTTTTTTTGTTGAAAGCATTTATGTCAACTGATTGGTTATTTTGGAGGCTGACGTTTCTCGTGCTGTAACATTATGTTGTGCAATGCTAATAGGCATTTCCTTAAACCCACATTATGCACAAAACATACGGTTATTTGATGTGATATGTCACTGATGTATTTTTCAAAAAACACATTTCTGAGATAGGCAATTTGGGTAACGTTTATCTGTTCTTGTCATCAGGTGGAGCAGTCTGATGATCCAGACACAGAGGACATCGCGGTCGGACTTCTCATGATCGGTGCTAGGTCAACAGACACCACACTCTTCTGCCCAGAGAGCATCGCTGTTGTCATTGAGGGTAACGGAGTTATCCAACTCCCCACACTGGCTGCCGCATTCATCCTGCTTTTTGCACTGACCTTTGCCCTGCATCTGAGCTACCCAAAAGACTTGGTCAACACTTTCGACTTCACCCAGAAAGTGTTGATGGGCCTGGATGAGGGGACCTTGAAGCCCAGGGTGTTGAGCCTGAAAAAGCTTTTGGCAGTTTAATCCTACCAACAAAGTTGCACTTTAACAATCACACACACACACACACACACACACACACACACACACACACACACACACACACACACACACACACACACACACACACACACACACACACACACACACACACACACACACACACACACACACACACACACACACTGTTCTCCTCTGTTTAAATCCTGCTGCTTTACATCTGTGTTCTGTTGTGTTCATTGACAGATTTGTTACGGTTCAGCTTCAAGTTGAAGGACTGTTCGTAGATGTTGTTTATACTTTTATATGTATTGGGTCTTTATGGTCCATGTGTTAAATTAATACGCAGAACGGATCCTGAAAATTGTGTTCACTCATAAGTGATGGTTAAAATACACACAGATATTTCTCAAGGCCCTAGCACTGTTTTTAAGGTGTTTTTTTAATTTATTTAAGAGTTAAATATATTGAATTTGTATTGTGCTAAAATGCATTGTTCTTTTATAGTGGAAATGGAATGTTGGCGATTTGCCAAAGCTGTTCAAATTATCAATAAATGCATTTTTATATATATACGGTGTGTTTGGAGATAATTCATTACACTATTATACATTATTATTATATTCTATTTAACCCAGTGATGTAGTTAATTTCAATCACTAGCTTGGGTCAAATGAACAACCTCGCACATGGGTTAAAATGATCCAGCCCAGCGTATGGGTTAAGACAACCCAGCGCGTGTTCTGTCCTATAGTGACTCAGCAGCTGGGTTATGATTGGGTTATTTTTTAACCCAGTAGTTTTAAGAGTATAATACATTGAATTCAATTCGATGTTTCAGTTTTTTGAGTGTGGAAGCTAATAATAATCACAGCAGTGTGTAGGTAGCTGCTCTGGAGAGCCCCAAATAGCTCCATAGCATACCAAGTCCCATCACCAATTATCAACATATTAATGAGCTCAGGATCAGCTTGGTGTTGCTATCACAAGATGACAGTATTGTGAAGCAATAAAGGAAAGTGATTAAGAACAGAAAAGGACAACAGAGATGTGATAGATGTCCCTTGTAGCGCTGCTCCGGCTGTGGCTTTCAGAAGGAAGGAATACTTTGTCAAGGTTGCAACTGCTAATGCAGGAGGAGTGAGTGAGTGTAAAGCATGTGGGGGGACGGGGGGGAAAGTGGTGTTCTCCTGAAACCAATGGATATTCAAGGTGTTGATGCAGACTAATCTCATGGGCAACACATAGATAATTCATTCTGTGGTTTTTCATGCATTTTGTGTCCACTAATACTCAAGTTTATTAGTGTTAAAAGTCACACAACATTTCTCTAGAGGGAGTTCATGTACAGCCCCTGTAAATGCATGGAAATCCCTCTTCAATGGTCACTTACAACCTTCTCTGCAACATTTAGCTTATTGTATTTGATTTGTATATATGTACACTTTATCTGCGCTGTTTGCCCATTGGTCTTGCAATATTGTATTTCTACTTTTGATAGTATTTTTTATTGTGAAAAATACAATTACAATACATTTACATTACATACACATTTTTTTATATTTAAATTGTGAAGCATAGATAAGCATTGTGATTAATTCAAGTGCGGTAGAGAAATCACAAATATACACAAGTGAAGTACTAGTCCCCTACTGAGATGTTTCCCGCTGTCATTATCTTCCTGCTAACTTCTGCTACTCTAAAAATTAATATTTTGTAATTGAGATACCAAGTCAAAACCATGATATACAAAATTAGTCATAATTTGGAGACAGTTACAGATTTTTCGGACATACAGGATCCTCTTCTCTCCTTTTAATAATGAGGTGGTGCTGGTGACCTTCCGGTCCAAACAGGTTGCCCTTCTATTAAGGCAGGGTTGCCAACTTTGGGTACCTGGCTGGAGTGACATTTTGATATCATGGGTTTAATTACACATATGCGCACGAAATGACTGCTATCGTGTCAGTAGCTGGACCTTAGCATATATATAGGATATATATACAATACACAATATTGGACACAGACTATAAAGGGCACAAAGTTTCATTCACTAATGAAAGTCAAACACATGTTTGTTTCCACTGTTTTATTGTGTGCCTGTCTGTCGCAATAAGCAATGAATTGACTTATCATATGACAAATACAAATGAACTCGATACATTTGCATTTACATGAGGATGTGACTAGCAGTATGAAATGATGTACTTGAATTATTATTATATATTATCATTATGTCAGGAGTCTAAAATGGTCATACAACGGTGCCGACAATATTATCGTTTATCGCAATCATTTCCGGGAAAATGTATCCAACAAAATTAATTATCGTGAGAGGCCTATACATGAAACAGACACAAACAAATCTACAGACTTACTCCAAACTGCCAAATATATTAATTAACACACTCACTCTCATATACTTTCAGATGAGCGGAAGGAGGAACCTATTGCGGTGAGCACGTTGCACGTTGTAACTTCCGGTTGTTGTTGTTTTCATCTCCGGGTATCCCGTGTGCCTGTTCTGTTGCTGATAGCTTATTAACTTAAACTTAATCGATCGTTTTAAAACTCTTGATCACGGCAACTGCCTGACGTTGTAATCACACGTTACTACAGCTTAAGCACTCACAACTCTCCTTCTCTTAGCGACTGTAACTCCACAGTTGCCTACACTCTTTTCGGGTTTGCTAACGGTAGCTACTTTAGCTTGATAGCTAGCCATGGCTCTTTCCCCACCTTCTGGTGCTATTTCCTGCTCTTCCTGTCTCATGTTTGGTTACTTCCCGGCCTCCCTTACTGGTAAGGATACATGTGTTAAATGTAGTATAGTTGTTAGGTTGGAGGCGGGAATCATAGCCATAGAAGCCCGGCTCCGCATCTTAGAAAGTAACTCAGTTAAAGTAAAGCCCATGTTAGCATGTGCGGACCGGCAAAATGTAGCTCCTCTTAGCCGTCCCCCGGCAACTCCCGAGCAGCAGGGAGGCTGGGTGACTGTTCAGAAGGGGCATAACGCGAAACCCGCAGGTCCCCACCAACCCGTTCACGTATCTAACAGATATTCCCCACTCAGCGAGACACCCGCTGAGAAGCCAACTCTGGTTATTGGTAGCTCTATTATGAGACACGTGAATTTAGAGACCGAAGCCTCCACAGTCACATGCATTCCGGGGGCCAGAGCGGGCGACGTTGAGGCGCATCTTAAACTGCTGGCTAAAGATAACGTAAATACAGTAGGATTGTTATTCACGTCGGTGGTAATGATGTTCGTTTACGCCAATCAGAATGCACAAAACTTAATGTGGAGTCGGTGTGTAGTTATGCTAAAACAATGTCGGACACCGTAATCTTCTCTGGTCCCCTCCCCAATCTGATCAATGATGACATGTATAGCCGCATGTCATCATTTCAGCGCTGGTTGTCTTGGTGGTGCCCAGCAAACAATGTGGGCTTCGTAAATAATTGGACAGCCTTCTGGGGAAAACCTGGTCTGATTAAGAGAGACGGCATTCACCCTACTTTGAAAGGTGCAGATCTCATTTCGGCAAACATTTCAGGGCTTTGTGGACGTAATCCATGACAAACTGGAGTTGAGACCAGGAGGCAGAGTCGCAGTCTTACACGCTTCTCTGCGCTCTCTCCTAGGCAGTCACCCATAGGAATCCCGAACCCAATAAAATACCCAATATTAGCGGTGTGTGTGTCTGCCCAAGGACAATTTAATGTAAAACCTAATAGAGGTGTCATACATAATAACCTAATAAAAGTAAATGTAACAACTACTACAGTGCAACAAAACAGGAAGATTAAATGTGGTCTCTTAAACATAAGATCTCTAGCATCTAAAGCAATATTGGTAAATGATTTAATATCAGATTATAATATTGATATATGCTGTCTCACTGAAACTTGGTTGAGACATGAAGAATATGTCAGCATAAATGAGGCCACTCCACCCAGCCATGTCAACACTCATATTGCTCGAGGCACGGGCCGAGGAGGTGGAGTTGCAGCAATCTTTGACTCAAGTTTACTTATCAATACTAAACCAAAATGTAATTATACCTCTTTTGAAAGCCTCGTTTTTAGTCTTACGCATCCGACCTGGAAAACTTTGCAGCCAATCTTATTTGTTACAGTGTATCGTGCACCAGGTCCTTATTCAGAATTCTTATCAGAATTCTCTGAGTTTTTA
Organism: Pseudochaenichthys georgianus; assembly: GCF_902827115.2. Classification (NCBI taxonomy): domain Eukaryota; kingdom Metazoa; phylum Chordata; class Actinopteri; order Perciformes; family Channichthyidae; genus Pseudochaenichthys; species Pseudochaenichthys georgianus. The sequence goes on along the minus strand of NW_027263054.1, from coordinate 154,132 downwards.
TCAACTTTGGTTCTTAAAACAGACAAAGTAATTATCGTAGGTGACTTTAATATTCATGTTGACGATGATAAAAATAGCCTTACTGTTGCATTTAACTCTATATTAGATTCTGTTGGTTTCTGTCAGAGTGTAAATAAACCAACCCACTGTTATAATCACACTCTCGACCTTGTTCTGATTTATGGTATTGAAATTGAGCAACTATTAGTCGAACCGCATAATCCTGCTTTATCCGACCATTTCTTAGTAACTTTTGAAGTACTGTTACTAGACTACAAAGCATTAGTCAAAAGCTCTTGCAGCAGAAACCTATCTGTTAGTGCTATAGCCACATTTAAGGAAGAGATTCAACCAATACTTAACTCGATAGCATGTCTGCATGTAGGGGAGGAAACTTATACAAAATGTACACCACCCCAAATTGATCATGTTGTTGATAGTGCTATAGATGCGCTGCGAATAAAATTAGATTATGTTGCTCCTTTGAAAAAGAAGAAAATAAAACAACATAGATTAGCTCCATGGCATAATGCCGAAACCCGCAAAATAAAGCAAAAGTCTAGACAACTTGAAAGGATATGGCGTTCCACTAAACTTGAAGAATCTCGTTTAATTTGGCATATTACTCTCAATGAATATAAGAAAGCACTGCGTAAAGCGAGAGCAGCCTACTACTCTTCATTAATAGATGAGAATAAGAATAATGCAAGATTTCTTTTCAGCACTGTAGCCAGGCTGACAGAGAGCCACAGCTCGATTGAGCCTTCTATTCCCTTGCACTCAGTAGTAATGATTTTATGTGCTTTTTTAACGATAAATTGTTACTCTTAGAAACAAAATTAATGACCTCTTGCCTTCGACCAGTATAGTGTTATCAACAGCTCCCGAAATCGTACGTTCTAATATTACACTAGATAGTAAACTAGAATGCTTTTCAGCCATTAACCTTGAACAATTACATTCAATGATTCTCTCTTCTAAACCATCAACGTGTATGTTAGACCCAATTCCAACTAAGCTGTTGAAGGAAGTTTTTCCATTAATTAGCACTTCTTTATTAAATATTATGAATATGTCTTTATTATCAGGCTATGTTCCACAATCATTCAAAGTAGCAGTGATAAAACCGCTTCTTAAAAAGCACAACCTCGATCCAGAGGTTTTAGCCAACTATAGACCTATTTCTAATCTTCCGTTCCTCTCAAAATTCTTGAGAAAGCGGTCGCAAAACAGTTGTGTGATTACTTAAAAAACAATGATTTATTTGAAGATTTTCAGTCTGGCTTTAGAACACATCATAGCACAGAGACAGCTCTGGTTAAAGTCACAAATGATATTCTAATAGCCTCAGACAAGGGACTTGTCTCTATTCTTGTTTTGCTCGATCTTAGTGCTGCATTTGATACTATCGACCATGATATCCTATTGCAAAGACTAGAGCACTTAGTTGGCATACAGGGAACTGCTTTAGGCTGGTTTAGGTCCTATCTATCTGAACGCTCTCAGTTTGTACGTGTTAACGATGAATCTTCCACGCAAACCAAAGTTAGCCATGGAGTGCCACAGGGCTCAGTGCTCGGACCTATTTTGTTCACATTATATATGCTTCCGTTAGGCAATATTATAAGGAATCATTCTGTAAACTTTCATTGTTATGCGGATGATACTCAACTATATTTATCAATCAAGCCTGATGAAATTAATCATCTAAATAAAATTCAAGACTGCCTTAAGGACTTAAAAACGTGGATGACCTTAAACTCTTTGATGTTAAACACGACCAAAACTGAAGTTATTGTACTTGGCCCGAAGAATCTACGAAACAAATTATCTAAAGACATACTAACTATGGATGGCATTAATTTGGCCTCCAGTGAGACTGTAAGGAATCTTGGTGTTATATTTGATCAGGATTTATCCTTTAACGCCCACATAAAATCAATTTCAAGGACCGCCTACTTCCATCTACGTAACATTGCAAAAATCAGGCATATCTTGCCTCAAAACGATGCAGAGAAACTAGTCCATGCATTTGTTACTTCTAGGCTGGATTATTGTAACTCTTTATTATCAGGGAGTACCAAGAAGTCAATCAAGTCGCTTCAGCTGATTCAAAATGCTGCGGCTCGTGTACTAACCAGAGTTAGGAAAAGGGACCACATTACTCCTGTTCTGGCTGCCTTACACTGGCTCCCTATAGAACACAGGATAGAATTTAAAATTCTTCATCTCGCCTACAAAGCCCTTAATGGGCAGGCGCCATCTTACCTTAAAGAACTCATTATACCCTACTGTCCTACTAGGGCATTGCGTTCCAAGAATGCAGGGTTGTTGGTTGTTCCTAGAATCTTTAAAAGTACAATGGGAGCCAGAGCCTTTTCTTATCAAGCTCCACATTTGTGGAATCAGCTCCAGTTTGTGTTCGGGCGGCAGACACCCTATCCGTTTTTAAGAGTGCGCTTAAGACCTTCCTTTTTGATAAAGCTTATAGTTAGGGCTGATTAGATTCAGCCCCTAGTTTTGCTGATATAGGCTTAGTTTGTCGGGGGACATCTTACTTCTTCCTTCTCTCTGTCTATACCCGTGTACACTCATGTTCCGATTAACCCAGCTTCCCCAAATGTCTTTCTTTTTGGTGTCTATATACGCTGGGATCCGGAGTCATGGATGATCCTGCGGTCCTGTGTCCTGGATCGCGAGCGCTGGATCTTGAGTCGTGGCTGTGGTCCTGGATCATAGGTCCTGGATGGATATCCTCGTGGATTCATCTTCCTATTATACACACATGCATTTCCAAACATTTGGACTACCTATGTTGCAAATGTATTATCTTTTCAATTTACACACGGCATCTATTGCACGTCTGTCCGTCCTGGGAGAGGGATCCCTCCTCTGTTGCTCTCCCTGAGGTTTCTCCCATTTTTCCCTTTAAACTGGGTTTTCTTTGGAAGTTTTTCCTTGTACGATGTGAGGGTCTAAGGACAGAGGGTGTCGTATTGTCATACTGATATTCTGTACACACTGTGAAGACCACTGAGACAAATGTAACATTTGTGATATTGGGCTATATAAATAAACATTGATTGATTGATTGATTGATACTCTTTGACTCTATTTTGGCCTAGTAGAACAATAAGCAGCAGACTTTTACTTTTTTATAATTTCTACTGGATCTTAGTAGATCGCATGCGCAATACGGGTCGGCAGTGGCGGAGTATTTTTGTTGGGTAATCTGTGGTAGGGCTAACCCATACAGTGGTGGGGCTCAAATCAGTATTTGCAATGTAATTACATACACGCCCCCCTTGACAGTGAAACGCCACGCGTGAGGTTTAGATTATTTCCCTGTCTCAATCCAAATTGAACTGTATGAAATAAAAAGGCACATTTGTCTTGTAGTAAATAAAAAGGGCGACCTGGAGCCAATCCTGCAATTTCTCCACAGGTAAAAGAGTTACATGCTGAAAACCCAACCCCTGCAGGGGGGTCTGGGGGGATTCTCCTCCAGGAGATTTTTTGAAATACTAACATAAAATACACATTCTGGTACTCTCTTGAGAAGAAAAATAAATAAATCTATTACTACACGACATATTTAAAAAAACTAATGCCATTTTAGTTTTTTGTTACTTTGTTCTGAAAGCTGAACCTGCTGAACCTGCTGCTCCTTACAGAGACAAGAGGAGAGTCTGTGAATTACTTTACATTGTGGATAAGGGTGGATGTGGATAGCCCCCATTGTTCTGTGTGTCAAAATGAAAGACAGCCCACACACCTATCAATCATCAAATCGTGGAATCTTATTTCATTACGTGTTGATTTCTATCAACACGTAATGTTGTATCGATGTATATATAGAGATGTACTACAGCAAAATTATTCTCCGTCTGGACTTCTGCAACAACACCACGCCGTTATCTTGATTCTGATTGGCCAGAAGACATTATCAAAGATGTTCTATTGAGAAGACGATCATTACGTGACAAAAGTTTTCAAAACCGTTTCTAGTCTTCGGTATTCTTGTTTTGGCGTGAGAATAGTTTGGGCAGCGTGAGAGCCTGAGATTGAGAGTGAAAGCGTGTGTCACACGCCAGATGCGTGAGAGTTGGCAACCCTGTATTAAGGCTGAGTCCAACCCAGACTCACGGCATTTCGTGTTATAGTCACGACATTCATTTAATCTATTGATTTGTGTTCACCAACACAATTTTCGCAGCCAGGTCCCGGTATCTCGCAGGACAAGTGCACCCAGAAGGAGCCTACCTGGGACAACGTCCTGCTCAGGAGCCAGGCTCAGAGTTAGTGGCAGTGGGTGCGGTGCACCTGCCTTTTACAGCAGGAGCACATGCTCGCCTCAGGGAGGGAGAACAAGAGAAACAGAGTCCGCTGAAACAGCCAGAACCCTGCCTCTCCCCACCTCTGCTGCTCACCCCGCTGATGTGTTTCGCCAACAACAATGGCGGATTACAGGGTTGCTTTTCTGCTCCAGACGCTACTGACCATGCTACAGATGTTAGTGCAAAATCTACAGCTCCCCTACCACAACCATCAGCAACAAGTGGACATGGATGACTACATGTTGCTAAATTCACCGCGGAGAATAAACAGAAGGGCAACCAGGCAACCATGGTAACCATGCTCAGGAGGTCTTATTCAGCACTTACAGGCCCGGCATATGTACTACAGCGTATCCAGCGGGTCGAGCGGTCTCGTGTGGACACGTTTCTTGAGCCGATTCCGTGTGGACGGAATACTTTTTTGATATTGAATTTGGGTAGTTTTCGTCTCTGTGTAAACAGAGCCTAACAGTACGCATTTCATTCACTGCAATGTGGGAAACAGCAAAAACACATGCATCACAAAACATTACTTACAGAAAAACCTTCCAGGCAGGTTAATGTGTTTCTTTTTGTAGTTGGGAATTATGTACAAAAATATAAATAAAATATATATATATCTCATGTCTCATTGTCTTGGTATTTTTTATTTAATCTGAATACAATGGATTTGATACAAATCTAAACACAAGTGCTCTCTCTCAGCCTGTTACACAAAGTAGGCTCCCTCAGCTCTGAGTCCAATCCTCTCAGATTGATGTGGATAGGTAGAGGCTGTTTCAATGATCCGTTATGTATGTTTGGATTACATATAGGGAGGAGGAGACAGAGATAAGAGAGCGATGCAGAGAGAGCAGTTCCTCTGAAGACGTGTGCAAATTCACACGAAAAAAATCAATGCCGCTTATTAACTAAACAACTTCCTCTTAATGCAGCCATTGATGTTGTGACAGATCTTATTTGAGTCCGTTAAGAGGCACTTCACTAAAGTAACGTTCAAACACAAGCCACACATCCAGAGGCCCTTCAGAATCAGACTCACAATTCCTTTATTTGTCCTCCAACCGGGAAATGTACATTATTACAACAGCAGAAGTATAGTGCAGATAAGTGAAGAGAATGAACTGACCTATTAAAATAAATAAGTATGCACGTGCTATCTATAAAAGGGAAAAAAATACAATAAGTAAAAAGCAAATAGCAGATAAGTTCATGATAGTGAAAAAGAAAGTATATCTCTTTTTTTAAAGTGACCATATACAAATTAGAGAGGTAGCTGATGCTATTGGAGAAACTCATATTCTCATACTGGGGACAGTTCAACATTAAGCCCAATATGCATAGAACGATAGATGATGATTTAAATGTGACTATCAGGACTTTGTTCCTGTCCTTTTATGATTATTTACAAGCAGTTGAGATTGTGAAAACAAAAAAGGCACACGTTTGAAGAGAGGTCCTGCTTTTGAAATGACATCCCTGCGTAGAAATCAACTTTACAAAAATAAGAACACCACATCAAAATGTTACCATGACTAATAAGTTACAGATTTGTTTTTATTTAAGTTATGGACTTAATGTCAAAAGCATTGTTTGCCTTATTGCTTTGTTATAACAATATGTATATATATTGCCTGCATGGGTCATGTAGCTGCTCTTTCTAAAATAACACAATTATGTTATTCATTTTTAATAGTTTCACATTTATTCATAGTAAGTCATGATTTACACAGGGCTCCCCACCCTGCTACCGTCAGGCAGGAGACTGCAGAATCAGGGGCCAGCCTTCACCCCCCCACACACACACACTTAGCATTGCTGCTGCTGCACTTTGGGCTTGATTTGGCCATCTAATTTTTCATCAAGCACTTTTTTGTTTTGGCAGGAACCTACATTTTTTTTTTTAATTGTATGCTTATTTGCACCTGCACTGGGACATGAGTGCCCCATTTCGTCCCCCCCTCATGTATGACATGTTCTGGAATAATTTCAGTTGACAAATAACACAATTCAATTTGTAATCCTGGAAATGCCCCCAGAAATGACTTTATGGCAGCAATTTTGGTGGTCAACATGAATAAAAGGAGACTTCTCTGAAAAATACGCCCGCTGATTATACCCCCTCAGTGAGGAAGGTGAATGTCAAGGGAGGAGAATGGTGCAGCATTTAATAAGAGGGACTTTGTATTACCTCCCACACAGAGACCCCCATTACCTACTCAAAGGTTGAATGGGTAGACTATAATTACTCGCAATTAGCTTAATAAAGAGGCTTGGAGGATTTGCGCCTTAATTCCATCAATTTTACAATAAACAATAATTGTATGGATGCAGCTCCTTCAAATCAACTAGAATATCAGTGCACGCTGTTATTATGGGATGGTTATATTGAATAGAGCTTTCAACGTAAAATTCTGTTATTACTCGACAAAATGAGTGTGAATAACCACCCATACTGATGTTTTATGTGTCTGTAATTACATCTCTTTAAGATATCTTCTGAGGGTGTGTCATTTCAATCACACTTGTTGTTTTTCCCTCTTAGTTATTTGGCTCTGATTACAGAAAAGATTACTGTCTTTGCTGGATTCACATTCGTTTTGTTTAGTCACAATGTGTGGTGTTCCTCAATAGTGTGTTTTGTGTTTCCTTTAAACACTTAGTTACATGATGGTCAGAAACAGTAGCTACAGTCCATCCTAACACACAGATCATCTGAGTACACATTGCCACCACAACAGCACCAACACTATATCAATGATATTGCAGTATTGAAGACAAAGTGTTTGAGAATCTAAAGCCTAACCCACACGGAGACGATTTCAGTTGAATCCGCTAACGTTCTCTATTGTATAGACTAGGGGTGCCCAACCTTTCTTTAACCAATAGCTACTACTACTAAAGTTGCCAGTCTGCCGAGATCTACCAGTCCAAATAGAGAGGGGGGGTGCTAGAGAAAATGATGCCATTTATAAACAAACGGCCGTCAGCGAATCGAGGCGGCCCTTGACGACCGGCCATTCTGTGATTCTCCAGATTCTACAGATGGCCAGTCCGCGGAGGGTGGAAAATACATACCGGAAGTAACAAAGACGTGCAACGGGAAGGTGTTCCCACGGAAAAAAAAACTTAAAATATGAAATGAAACAATCTCATCTCTTAAAATTCACAACTTATTATGAATTTAACATTCACAAACTTATAATTATGTATTCACAAGTTTAACTCTGTTACATATGGATGACTTCCGGTATGTGGTGTGCTGAATAGACGCGGTGCTCGGTTGGCTCTAACTTTCCCACTCTTATGTACCTTTTAAACCTCGTCTTGTTTCAACATAATTTGTTTGCAACGGCTTTATAAGCCTGTGTTAACTGCAAAGACCTCTGGCAATGTCGAAAGCAAAGGGAAAACAAGCTGAAAAGGGCAAAGGGTCTCCGTCAGCGTCTCCGTCAGCGTCGACTCCAGCTCCGACTCCTAGCATAACTTTGGCTGACATTAGATTGCTACTGGATGGACATAGAGCAGCTCTCACGGCTGATTCAAATCCTCATTCGAGTCTCTGACATCTACCCTGGACAGCATACACTCCACTATCACAGACCACGGGCAGTGTATACATTCTCTGGAAGCTAATGCTAATGAAGTCGACCAACGTCTCCAACACACTCTCACTCCCTAAGCGTCCAATAACGACGTTTGGTCAGTGTCCGTGGCGTCCAATTGTGACGCTCCTAGGCTCCTTCAGCGTCATAAAGGGACGCAAATAGCTTTCAACTGATTGCAATGTATTCCCATCTGCGTCGGGATTTGACGCTCATGGAAGCACGGCATTCGTTTATGTCGGCTGCCCTTAAAGTAATGTGAGCGTCCATTCCCAGGAGTAAAGGATGGCAGAAGACACTACACTACCCAGAATCCCCAGCTATCGTTTGGACTACACCATGTGCTCTGTTTGACAAACCCTGTGATAGTCCTCAAGCTCTGTGATTGGAGAGTGTGCTCCGAGGGTTAAGCCGATTCTCGAACAGCACTGAAATGGGATGGAACCACGGCAGACTGTCCAAAACTGGATTTGAACGGGTCCACCGCGTCCCCCCTCCCCCACCCCGTCCCCAGAACTACACATGCTGGCTATACTGTTTCGCAACATGGCACGTCTCTACTGGGAGTTGTAGTTTTAAAGACGTTTTCGTATTTCCCATAATAAGAAGTTGCCAGTATTAAACTGTGTACATCCCTGGAGGTTTAGGGGATAGGAAACACTCACATTTAAAACATATAATTAATAAATGGGTGAAAATTGCTTGTGCCCATTATGGGCAGTATTAATATATATACCCACATGCCAGCTAAGGTCAGAAGAGCTTTATTTAACAGCTGGTCTTATGTGTGTGACCCCTGTGATAACATTACATTACATTAATTGATAAGCCTGAAACATGCACTTGTCAAGGTTCAGAGGCACATTTTGCAAATATGGCAGTAGCCATCGATCAGCTTAAGATAAGATATACTTTATTGATCCCAAGTTGGAACATTTGCGTTACATCAGCATGTGTAACAGTTAAATATGCAGTTGTGTTTATTTGAAAATCATTTAGTATAATCACACAAATTCTGTGTTTTATATTCAACAATTCTGTGTTCTTTATTTATTGATTGTTCAATACCTGACAAGGCCGGAGATGAAATATCTACATACATCTTATAAGAATATAATACATTATGTATAATATCAGTTAAAATAAGTGCTTCAACATAGTTACATTGCTGGAGGTATGCACAAATATTGATAGATGTCTTGTAATGCACTATTGAGGAACCTGCAACCCAAGTTTTTCATTCAGTGCAGAACTACACCATAGTTGTGTAGGCCTATATGATATGTCAATAAACCTTAGAAAATCATGAAATCGATGTGCAAAATATTCATTACATACAGTCTTTAATTAACTATTAGTAGAGAATAACGAGTAATGAATATACTTTATAGGAATCGTATTAATATCTAATAATACAAATAATTAAATTCAATAACATGCTTTAACCACCAGGTGTCCCTTTATATCAGCTGTGCACCTTTATGGTGTAAATACAGCCTATCTACCAATTGGATCAAATATAAAAGTGAGCCGAATTAGTGTTGATATTGCAAGGAGACGTATTGTGTGAAAAGAAATGTAAGATGTTGTTTAATGGCTGATATATTTATGATCCACGTCACGTTTTCAGTTCCTCATGTTTGTCTTCTCATCAGGGCTCTATAAATACAGAACTATGGCAGATATGTAATATGTAATGCAGCCGAAACCGTGTATTACAATGCCATTATGTGATGACTTTCAAAGAGAGAAAGCAAGCACACTCGGAATAAAGTATTATTATTTTTTTTTTTAAATGTTTTCGGTCTGTTAATGACGATGTGCTGTGAGATGTGAGACTGGAATTGCACAGGGGGCAAATAACGTAGGCTATCTTTAGATGCGGATTTTGTTAAACTAATATGTTTAGGCTGTGGACCAACACTATACATTGACGGGAAAGGGGGTAGCAATAAAGATAACACCATTAAACAGTTACACAACATAACAGAAATAATATCGATAGCAGCGTCCCTAGCAACCACCTTGGTAACAATGAAAACGTCACGATGTCCTGAAGTAATCTTCGTAATAACTAGCAAACTAAAGATCATGTACATCCACTGCACACATAATCTGAAATAACAACTCATATTTCTCGCATCAAATGACATCAAAACGCATTTTAATGGCCAAACTAACTTTAAAATAGGCATTTTCTACCAAGAATAAAACGAATTTCGGCCATGTTTTCTTTTTCTGCAGGGAGAAATTTGAAGATCATGTGGACATAGACGCTGGGGATTCTGGGTAGTGTAGTGTCTTCTGCCATCCTTTACTCAGAAAAAAATATTTGTTTCTCCGAATCGAAGGGGAAAAATACAAAGCATTGCACACAATTTAAACCAATCAATGTTGTGTAATTAACAAGGTATAATCTGGTGTTTTTTAGTCGATGAATAGTGCAGATATCACTGTAAAAATCAATCGACAGTAAGAGGAATACTTACTTCTGGGTGTACAATTCGCCGTTATCCAATGGGAATGGACGCTCACATTGCCTTTAAGGGCAGCCGGCATAAACGAATGCCGTGCTTCCATGAGCGTCAAATCCCGACGCAGATGGGAATACATTGCAATCAGTTGAAAGCTATTTGCGTCCCTTTATGACGCTGAAGGAGCCTAGGAGCGTCACAATTGGACGCCACGGACACTGACCAAACGTCGCTATTGGACGCTTAGGGAGTGAGAGTGTGTTGACGTCTCCAGCAACTTGAGGACGCATGCTCCGCTCTGAAGGGGGACAACGAGACACTCAAAATAAAGGTAGCGGATTTGGAGGGACGCAGCACTGACGCCAACATCTTCGGATTATTGGCCTACCTGAATCTATCGAAGGTCCCCGTCCGTCTGCCTTCTTCTCTCAACTCCTTGTTGATACCCTCGGCACGGAGATTCTTGCTTCGCCCCCCAAGCTTGACCGAGCTCACCAGAGCCTCGCGCCCAAGCCTGCCCCAGGAGGGAGACCGAGACCTGTAATCCTGCGCTTCCACCGCTTCCAAATTAAGGACCTAGTGATCCGTGAGACCTGCAGGCAGGGTGAGCTGAACTACAAAGGCCATAAGATCCGCTTGTATGAGGACTACAGCCCCGACGTGTTAAAGCAGCGCGCTGAGTACAGAAGCCCCATGGCTGAGCTGTACAAGCGCGGGTACAAGCCGGCTCTCCTCTTCCCAGCCAAGCTGCGCATCACCCTGCCTAACGGGGACCGGATATGGCTCATGTCTGCTCCAGAGGCCGTCAAGTTTGTTCAGAACTTGAACAAAGCTCCGTAAGCAAGCTAACTGTCATGTAGTTACACTGTGTTATATAACTTGAATTGTTTGTCTATAACTATGTAAATGTATCATGTAAATATAATGTATAATGTCCTTTATTGTTTTATGTTTCATGTGAACCTATATGCTGCAGGTCTCCCTTGAAAAAGAGATCTATGATCTCAATGGGACCAATCTGGTTAAATAAAGGTTTAAAATGACATGAAAATTGTCTAATGTTTTTTCAGTTAGGTTTTTTATTATATTGTTTATTTCATATTATCTTATCCTTTGCATGTGGGCTGCTTCTACACTTAATATACTAAACCTGGTCTCACGCCACACCTTTTCTCTCCCTGTTGCTTGTCAGCTGGGTGGGGGGGGGGGTGGTGCGCCAGGTATGGGGAGAGGGACATGCAGGTACACCACCTGCCCAGTATCATTTTATGCTAAGCTCTAACTCCTTAACAGCACCAAGTGGTGCTTTAAGATTTACTAGTTGGAATGTCAGGGGCCTGAATTCTTCTGTGAAACGTAATAATGTGATTAACCATCTAAAACATTTAAAGACACAAATTGCCTTTTTGCAAGAAACCCACCTCCAACCATCTTAAACTTCGCAGAGGGTGGGTGGGCCATCTGTTACGAACTCAGACACTTAGGATGTAGGACCCAATTGCACGACCCGGGAGACAGAGGTAAAGTATTTGTAAGATACTTTATTTTCCAAATACAGCATTGAACAACAAAAAAGGTTCTCTTTTGTCATCTCTAGCCGAGATGACAAAAATAGAGAACAAAAATGAAAGCGCTCAGGTAGTGAGGAATCAAACTTTTCAAGAGCACAAGGAGCATAGACCTGAACATGACAAAAACGACAAAAACAAACACTGAACACTGGGAGACAGGGGAATTTAAACACTGGGTAACAAGACACAGGTGAAAACAATCAGGAAATTAGACACACCAGGGAAACTAACGACAGACAGGAAAACACAGGGAGAAAGACCAGACAATACACAGGGAGGAAAACATGACAAGGAGAACAGAAAAACACCCACTACCAGACACAAACTTAAAACTGTGACACCAGCTTTACCATTCTTCCTTTTCAAGCAAGGCCCGAGGCGTTGCAATTCTTGATCATAAATCTGTCCCATTCTCTGTGTCCAATGTTATATCAGACCCAAGTGGCCGTTTTATTATCGCAACTGGCAAAATATGTGACAACAATCTGACGTTGGCGAACGTGTATGGCCCGAATTTTGACGAGGACTTTTTCAGAAATGTTCTTTTCTCCTTTCCTGATATAGATTCCAGCAACATTTTAACTGTTGTATTGATCGTTCACTTGACCGTTCATCTAACAAGCCCTCTGCCCCATCTAAATCTTCATGGAGCAATACGCAGTCTCAGACTGGCACTTTTTTAATCCTAGTGCCAAGCAGTTCTCCTTCTTTTCTCCTGTTCATGGGACTTTCTCCTGAATTGATTCTGTTATAGAGAGGGGAGTCATATAGCCCTATAGTTATATCGGACCACACAACTGTCATTGTTGACATCTCTCTTCCCTCCAAAGCTGTTCAAATTATCAATAAATGCATTTTTATATATATACGGTGTGTTTGGAGATAATTCATTACATATTATACATTATTATTATATTCTATTTAACCCAGTGATGTAGTTAATTTCAATCACTAGCTTGGGTCAAATGAACAACCTCGCACATGGGTTAAAATGATCCAGCCCAGCGTATGGGTTAAGACAACCCAGCGCGTGTTCTGTCCTATAGTGACTCAGCAGCTGGGTTATGATTGGGTTATTTTTAACCCAGTAGTTTTAAGAGTATAATACATTGAATTCAATTCGATGTTTCAGTTTTTGAGTGTGGAAGCTAATAATAATCACAGCAGTGTGTAGGTAGCTGCTCTGGAGAGCCCCAAATAGCTCCATAGCATACCAAGTCCCATCACCAATTATCAACATATTAATGAGCTCAGGATCAGCTTGGTGTTGCATCACAAGATGACAGTATTGTGAAGCAATAAAGGAAAGTGATTAAGAACAGAAAAGGACAACAGAGATGTGATAGATGTCCCTTGTAGCGCTGCTCCGGCTGTGGCTTTCAGAAGGAAGGAATACTTTGTCAAGGTTGCAACTGCTAATGCAGGAGGAGTGAGTGAGTGTAAAGCATGTGGGGGGACGGGGGGAAAGTGGTGTTCTCCTGAAACCAATGGATATTCAAGGTGTGATGCAGACTAATCTCATGGGCAACACATAGATAATTCATTCTGTGGTTTTTCATGCATTTTGTGTCCACTAATACTCAAGTTTATTAGTGTTAAAAGTCACACAACATTTCTCTAGAGGGAGTTCATGTACAGCCCCTGTAAATGCATGGAAATCCCTCTTCAATGGTCACTTACAACCTTCTCTGCAACATTTAGCTTATTGTATTTGATTTGTATATATGTACACTTTATCTGCGCTGTTTGCCCATTGGTCTTGCAATATTGTATTTCTACTTTTGATAGTATTTTTTATTGTGAAAAATACAATTACAATACATTTACATTACATACACATTTTTTTATATTTAAATTGTGAAGCATAGATAAGCATTGTGATTAATTCAAGTGCGGTAGAGAAATCAAATATACACAAGTGAAGTACTAGTCCCCTACTGAGATGTTTCCCGCTGTCATTATCTTCCTGCTAACTTCTGCTACTCTAAAAATTAATATTTTGTAATTGAGATACCAAGTCAAAACCATGATATACAAAATTAGTCATAATTTGGAGACAGTTACAGATTTTTCGGACATACAGGATCCTCTTCTCTCCTTTTAATAATGAGGTGGTGCTGGTGACCTTCCGGTCCAAACAGGTTGCCCTTCTATTAAGGCAGGGTTGCCAACTTTGGGTACCTGGCTGGAGTGACATTTTGATATCATGGGTTTAATTACACATATGCGCACGAAATGACTGCTATCGTGTCAGTAGCTGGACCTTAGCATATATATAGGATATATATACAATACACAATATTGGACACAGACTATAAAGGGCACAAAGTTTCATTCACTAATGAAAGTCAAACACATGTTTGTTTCCACTGTTTTATTGTGTGCCTGTCTGTCGCAATAAGCAATGAATTGACTTATCTAACAAATACAAATGAACTCGATACATTTGCATTTACATGAGGATGTGACTAGCAGTATGAAATGATGTACTTGAATTATTATTATATATTATCATTATGTCAGGAGTCTAAAATGGTCATACAACGGTGCCGACAATATTATCGTTTATCGCAATCATTTCCGGGAAAATGTATCCAACAAAATTAATTATCGTGAGAGGCCTATACATGAAACAGACACAAACAAATCTACAGACTTACTCCAAACTGCCAAATATATTAATTAACACACTCACTCTCATATACTTTCAGACTGAGCGGAAGGAGGAAACCTATTGCGGTGAGCACGTTGCACGTTGTAACTTCCGGTTGTTGTTGTTTTCATCTCCGGGTATCCCGTGTGCCTGTTCTGTTGCTGATAGCTTATTAACTTAAACTTAATCGATCGTTTTAAAACTCTTGATCACGGCAACTGCCTGACGTTGTAATCACACGTTACTACAGCTTAAGCACTCACAACTCTCCTTCTCTTAGCGACTGTAACTCCACAGTTGCCTACACTCTTTTCGGGTTTGCTAACGGTAGCTACTTTAGCTTGATAGCTAGCCATGGCTCTTTCCCCACCTTCTGGTGCTATTTCCTGCTCTTCCTGTCTCATGTTTGGTTACTTCCCGGCCTCCCTTACTGGTAAGGATACATGTGTTAAATGTAGTATAGTTGTTAGGTTGGAGGCGGGAATCATAGCCATAGAAGCCCGGCTCCGCATCTTAGAAAGTAACTCAGTTAAAGTAAAGCCCATGTTAGCATGTGCGGACCGGCAAAATGTAGCTCCTCTTAGCCGTCCCCCGGCAACTCCCGAGCAGCAGGGAGGCTGGGTGACTGTTCAGAAGGGGCATAACGCGAAACCCGCAGGTCCCCACCAACCCGTTCACGTATCTAACAGATATTCCCCACTCAGCGAGACACCCGCTGAGAAGCCAACTCTGGTTATTGGTAGCTCTATTATGAGACACGTGAATTTAGAGACCGAAGCCTCCACAGTCACATGCATTCCGGGGGCCAGAGCGGGCGACGTTGAGGCGCATCTTAAACTGCTGGCTAAAGATAAACGTAAATACAGTAGGATTGTTATTCACGTCGGTGGTAATGATGTTCGTTTACGCCAATCAGAATGCACAAAACTTAATGTGGAGTCGGTGTGTAGTTATGCTAAAACAATGTCGGACACCGTAATCTTCTCTGGTCCCCTCCCCAATCTGATCAATGATGACATGTATAGCCGCATGTCATCATTTCAGCGCTGGTTGTCTTGGTGGTGCCCAGCAAACAATGTGGGCTTCGTAAATAATTGGACAGCCTTCTGGGGAAAACCTGGTCTGATTAAGAGAGACGGCATTCACCCTACTTTGAAAGGTGCAGATCTCATTTCGGCAAACATTTCAGGGCTTTGTGGACGTAATCCATGACAAACTGGAGTTGAGACCAGGAGGCAGAGTCGCAGTCTTACACGCTTCTCTGCGCTCTCTCCTAGGCAGTCACCCATAGGAATCCCGAACCCAATAAAATACCCAATATTAGCGGTGTGTGTGTCTGCCCAAGGACAATTTAATGTAAAACCTAATAGAGGTGTCATACATAATAACCTAATAAAAGTAAATGTAACAACTACTACAGTGCAACAAAACAGGAAGATTAAATGTGGTCTCTTAAACATAAGATCTCTAGCATCTAAAGCAATATTGGTAAATGATTTAATATCAGATTATAATATTGATATATGCTGTCTCACTGAAACTTGGTTGAGACATGAAGAATATGTCAGCATAAATGAGGCCACTCCACCCAGCCATGTCAACACTCATATTGCTCGAGGCACGGGCCGAGGAGGTGGAGTTGCAGCAATCTTTGACTCAAGTTTACTTATCAATACTAAACCAAAATGTAATTATACCTCTTTTGAAAGCCTCGTTTTTAGTC
Organism: Pseudochaenichthys georgianus; assembly: GCF_902827115.2. Lineage (NCBI taxonomy): Eukaryota > Metazoa > Chordata > Actinopteri > Perciformes > Channichthyidae > Pseudochaenichthys > Pseudochaenichthys georgianus. The sequence continues at coordinate 137,769 of NW_027263054.1, read as the reverse complement.
TTACGCATCCGACCTGGAAAACTTTGCAGCCAATCTTATTTGTTACAGTGTATCGTGCACCAGGTCCTTATTCAGAATTCTTATCAGAATTCTCTGAGTTTTTATCAACTTTGGTTCTTAAAACAGACAAAGTAATTATCGTAGGTGACTTTAATATTCATGTTGACGATGATAAAAATAGCCTTACTGTTGCATTTAACTCTATATTAGATTCTGTTGGTTTCTGTCAGAGTGTAAATAAACCAACCCACTGTTATAATCACACTCTCGACCTTGTTCTGATTTATGGTATTGAAATTGAGCAACTATTAGTCGAACCGCATAATCCTGCTTTATCCGACCATTTCTTAGTAACTTTTGAAGTACTGTTACTAGACTACAAAGCATTAGTCAAAAGCTCTTGCAGCAGAAACCTATCTGTTAGTGCTATAGCCACATTTAAGGAAGAGATTCAACCAATACTTAACTCGATAGCATGTCTGCATGTAGGGGAGGAAACTTATACAAAATGTACACCACCCCAAATTGATCATGTTAATAGTGCTATAGATGCGCTGCGAATAAAATTAGATTATGTTGCTCCTTTGAAAAAGAAGAAAATAAAACAACATAGATTAGCTCCATGGCATAATGCCGAAACCCGCAAAATAAAGCAAAAGTCTAGACAACTTGAAAGGATATGGCGTTCCACTAAACTTGAAGAATCTCGTTTAATTTGGCATATTACTCTCAATGAATATAAGAAAGCACTGCGTAAAGCGAGAGCAGCCTACTACTCTTCATTAATAGATGAGAATAAGAATAATGCAAGATTTCTTTTCAGCACTGTAGCCAGGCTGACAGAGAGCCACAGCTCGATTGAGCCTTCTATTCCCTTAGCACTCAGTAGTAATGATTTTATGTGCTTTTTTAACGATAAAATTGTTACTCTTAGAAACAAAATTAATGACCTCTTGCCTTCGACCAGTATAGTGTTATCAACAGCTCCCGAAATCGTACGTTCTAATATTACACTAGATAGTAAACTAGAATGCTTTTCAGCCATTAACCTTGAACAATTACATTCAATGATTCTCTCTTCTAAACCATCAACGTGTATGTTAGACCCAATTCCAACTAAGCTGTTGAAGGAAGTTTTTCCATTAATTAGCACTTCTTTATTAAATATTATGAATATGTCTTTATTATCAGGCTATGTTCCACAATCATTCAAAGTAGCAGTGATAAAACCGCTTCTTAAAAAGCACAACCTCGATCCAGAGGTTTTAGCCAACTATAGACCTATTTCTAATCTTCCGTTCCTCTCAAAAATTCTTGAGAAAGCGGTCGCAAAACAGTTGTGTGATTACTTAAAAAACAATGATTTATTTGAAGATTTTCAGTCTGGCTTTAGAACACATCATAGCACAGAGACAGCTCTGGTTAAAGTCACAAATGATATTCTAATAGCCTCAGACAAGGGACTTGTCTCTATTCTTGTTTTGCTCGATCTTAGTGCTGCATTTGATACTATCGACCATGATATCCTATTGCAAAGACTAGAGCACTTAGTTGGCATACAGGGAACTGCTTTAGGCTGGTTTAGGTCCTATCTATCTGAACGCTCTCAGTTTGTACGTGTTAACGATGAATCTTCCACGCAAACCAAAGTTAGCCATGGAGTGCCACAGGGCTCAGTGCTCGGACCTATTTTGTTCACATTATATATGCTTCCGTTAGGCAATATTATAAGGAATCATTCTGTAAACTTTCATTGTTATGCGGATGATACTCAACTATATTTATCAATCAAGCCTGATGAAATTAATCATCTAAATAAAATTCAAGACTGCCTTAAGGACTTAAAAACGTGGATGACCTTAAACTCTTTGATGTTAAACACGACCAAAACTGAAGTTATTGTACTTGGCCCGAAGAATCTACGAAACAAATTATCTAAAGACATACTAACTATGGATGGCATTAATTTGGCCTCCAGTGAGACTGTACGGAATCTTGGTGTTATATTTGATCAGGATTTATCCTTTAACGCCCACATAAAATCAATTTCAAGGACCGCCTACTTCCATCTACGTAACATTGCAAAAATCAGGCATATCTTGCCTCAAAACGATGCAGAGAAACTAGTCCATGCATTTGTTACTTCTAGGCTGGATTATTGTAACTCTTTATTATCAGGGAGTACCAAGAAGTCAATCAAGTCGCTTCAGCTGATTCAAAATGCTGCGGCTCGTGTACTAACCAGAGTTAGGAAAAGGGACCACATTACTCCTGTTCTGGCTGCCTTACACTGGCTCCCTATAGAACACAGGATAGAATTTAAAATTCTTCATCTCGCCTACAAAGCCCTTAATGGGCAGGCGCCATCTTACCTTAAAGAACTCATTATACCCTACTGTCCTACTAGGGCATTGCGTTCCAAGAATGCAGGGTTGTTGGTTGTTCCTAGAATCTTTAAAAGTACAATGGGAGCCAGAGCCTTTTCTTATCAAGCTCCACATTTGTGGAATCAGCTTCCAGTTTGTGTTCGGGCGGCAGACACCCTATCCGTTTTTAAGAGTGCGCTTAAGACCTTCCTTTTTGATAAAGCTTATAGTTAGGGCTGATTAGATTCAGCCCCTAGTTTTGCTGATATAGGCTTAGTTTGTCGGGGGACATCTTACTTCTTCCTTCTCTCTGTCTATACCCGTGTACACTCATGTTCCGATTAACCCAGCTTCCCCAAATGTCTTTCTTTTTGGTGTCTATATACGCTGGGATCCGGAGTCATGGATGATCCTGCGGTCCTGTGTCCTGGATCGCGAGCGCTGGATCTTGAGTCGTGGCTGTGGTCCTGGATCATAGGTCCTGGATGGATATCCTCGTGGATTCATCTTCCTATTATACACACATGCATTTCCAAACATTTGGACTACCTATGTTGCAAATGTATTATCTTTTCAATTTACACACGGCATCTATTGCACGTCTGTCCGTCCTGGGAGAGGGATCCCTCCTCTGTTGCTCTCCCTGAGGTTTCTCCCATTTTTCCCTTTAAACTGGGTTTTCTTTGGAAGTTTTTCCTTGTACGATGTGAGGGTCTAAGGACAGAGGGTGTCGTATTGTCATACTGATATTCTGTACACACTGTGAAGACCACTGAGACAAATGTAACATTTGTGATATTGGGCTATATAAATAAACATTGATTGATTGATTGATACTCTTTGACTCTATTTTGGCCTAGTAGAACAATAAGCAGCAGACTTTTACTTTTTTATAATTTCTACTGGATCTTAGTAGATCGCATGCGCAATACGGGTCGGCAGTGGCGGAGTATTTTTGTTGGGTAATCTGTGGTAGGGCTAACCCATACAGTGGTGGGGCTCAAATCAGTATTTGCAATGTAATTACATACACGCCCCCCTTGACAGTGAAACGCCACGCGTGAGGTTTAGATGATTTCCCTGTCTCAATCCAAATTGAACTGTATGAAATAAAAAGGCACATTTGTCTTGTAGTAAATAAAAAGGGCGACCTGGAGCCAATCCTGCAATTTCTCCACAGGTAAAAGAGTTACATGCTGAAAACCCAACCCCTGCAGGGGGGTCTGGGGGGATTCTCCTCCAGGAGATTTTTTGAAATACTAACATAAAATACACATTCTGGTACTCTCTTGAGAAGAAAAATAAATAAATCTATTACTACACGACATATTTAAAAAAACTAATGCCATTTTAGTTTTTTGTTACTTTGTTCTGAAAGCTGAACCTGCTGAACCTGCTGCTCCTTACAGAGACAAGAGGAGAGTCTGTGAATTACTTTACATTGTGGATAAGGGTGGATGTGGATAGCCCCCATTGTTCTGTGTGTCAAAATGAAAGACAGCCCACACACCTATCAATCATCAAATCGTGGAATCTTATTTCATTACGTGTTGATTTCTATCAACACGTAATGTTGTATCGATGTATATATAGAGATGTACTACAGCAAAATTATTCTCCGTCTGGACTTCTGCAACAACACCACGCCGTTATCTTGATTCTGATTGGCCAGAAGACATTATCAAAGATGTTCTATTGAGAAGACGATCATTACGTGACAAAAGTTTTCAAAACCGTTTCTAGTCTTCGGTATTCTTGTTTTGGCGTGAGAATAGTTTGGGCAGCGTGAGAGCGTGAGATTGAGAGTGAAAGCGTGTGTCACACGCCAGATGCGTGAGAGTTGGCAACCCTGTATTAAGGCTGAGTCCAACCCAGACTCACGGCATTTCGTGTTATAGTCACGACATTCATTTAATCTATTGATTTGTGTTCACCAACACAATTTTCGCAGCCAGGTCCCGGTATCTCGCAGGACAAGTGCACCCAGAAGGAGCCTACCTGGGACAACGTCCTGCTCAGGAGCCAGGCTCAGAGTTAGTGGCAGTGGGTGCGGTGCACCTGCCTTTTACAGCAGGAGCACATGCTCGCCTCAGGGAGGGAGAACAAGAGAAACAGAGTCCGCTGAAACAGCCAGAACCCTGCCTCTCCCCACCTCTGCTGCTCACCCCGCTGATGTGTTTCGCCAACAACAATGGCGGATTACAGGGTTGCTTTTCTGCTCCAGACGCTACTGACCATGCTACAGATGTTAGTGCAAAATCTACAGCTCCCCTACCACAACCATCAGCAACAAGTGGACATGGATGACTACATGTTGCTAAATTCACCGCGGAGAATAAACAGAAGGGCAACCAGGCAACCATGGTAACCATGCTCAGGAGGTCTTATTCAGCACTTACAGGCCCGGCATATGTACTACAGCGTATCCAGCGGGTCGAGCGGTCTCGTGTGGACACGTTTCTTGAGCCGATTCCGTGTGGACGGAATACTTTTTTGATATTGAATTTGGGTAGTTTTCGTCTCTGTGTAAACAGAGCCTAACAGTACGCATTTCATTCACTGCAATGTGGGAAACAGCAAAAACACATGCATCACAAAACATTACTTACAGAAAAACCTTCCAGGCAGGTTAATGTGTTTCTTTTTGTAGTTGGGAATTATGTACAAAAATATAAATAAAATATATATATATCTCATGTCTCATTGTCTTGGTATTTTTTATTTAATCTGAATACAATGGATTTGATACAAATCTAAACACAAGTGCTCTCTCTCAGCCTGTTACACAAAGTAGGCTCCCTCAGCTCTGAGTCCAATCCTCTCAGATTGATGTGGATAGGTAGAGGCTGTTTCAATGATCCGTTATGTATGTTTGGATTACATATAGGGAGGAGGAGACAGAGATAAGAGAGCGATGCAGAGAGAGCAGTTCCTCTGAAGACGTGTGCAAATTCACACGAAAAAAATCAATGCCGCTTATTAACTAAACAACTTCCTCTTAATGCAGCCATTGATGTTGTGACAGATCTTATTTGAGTCCGTTAAGAGGCACTTCACTAAAGTAACGTTCAAACACAAGCCACACATCCAGAGGCCCTTCAGAATCAGACTCACAATTCCTTTATTTGTCCTCCAACCGGGAAATGTACATTATTACAACAGCAGAAGTATAGTGCAGATAAAGTGAAGAGAATGAACTGACCTATTAAAATAAATAAGTATGCACGTGCTATCTATAAAAGGGAAAAAAATACAATAAGTAAAAAAGCAAATAGCAGATAAGTTCATGATAGTGAAAAAGAAAGTATATCTCTTTTTTTTAAAGTGACCATATACAAATTAGAGAGGTAGCTGATGCTATTGGAGAAACTCATATTCTCATACTGGGGACAGTTCAACATTAAGCCCAATATGCATAGAACGATAGATGATGATTTAAATGTGACTATCAGGACTTTGTTCCTGTCTTTTTATGATTATTTACAAGCAGTTGAGATTGTGAAAACAAAAAAGGCACACGTTTGAAGAGAGGTCCTGCTTTTGAAATGACATCCCTGCGTAGAAATCAACTTTACAAAAATAAGAACACCACATCAAAATGTTACCATGACTAATAAAGTTACAGATTTGTTTTTATTTAAGTTATGGACTTAATGTCAAAAGCATTGTTTGCCTTATTGCTTTGTTATAACAATATGTATATATATTGCCTGCATGGGTCATGTAGCTGCTCTTTCTAAAATAACACAATTATGTTATTCATTTTTAATAGTTTCACATTTATTCATAGTAAGTCATGATTTACACAGGGCTCCCCACCCTGCTACCGTCAGGCAGGAGACTGGCAGAATCAGGGCCAGCCTTCACCCCCCCACACACACACACTTAGCATTGCTGCTGCTGCACTTTGGGCTTGATTTGGCCATCTAATTTTTCATCAAGCACTTTTTTGTTTTGGCAGGAACCTACATTTTTTTTTTAATTGTATGCTTATTTGCACCTGCACTGGGACATGAGTGCCCCATTTCGTCCCCCCCTCATGTATGACATGTTCTGGAATAATTTCAGTTGACAAATAAACACAATTCAATTTTTAATCCTGGAAATGCCCCCAGAAATGACTTTATGGCAGCAATTTTGGTGGTCAACATGAATAAAAGGAGACTTCTCTGAAAAATACGCCCGCTGATTATACCCCCTCAGTGAGGAAGGTGAATGTCAAGGGAGGAGAATGGTGCAGCATTTAATAAGAGGGACTTTGTATTACCTCCCACACAGAGACCCCCATTACCTACTCAAAGGTTGAATGGGTAGACTATAATTACTCGCAATTAGCTTAATAAAGAGGCTTGGAGGATTTGCGCCTTAATTCCATCAATTTTACAATAAACAATAATTGTATGGATGCAGCTCCTTCAAATCAACTAGAATATCAGTGCACGCTGTTATTATGGGATGGTTATATTGAATAGAGCTTTTCAACGTAAAATTCTGTTATTACTCGACAAAATGAGTGTGAATAACCACCCATACTGATGTTTTATGTGTCTGTAATTACATCTCTTTAAGATATCTTCTGAGGGTGTGTCATTTCAATCACACTTGTTGTTTTTCCCTCTTAGTTATTTGGCTCTGATTACAGAAAAGATTACTGTCTTTGCTGGATTCACATTCGTTTTGTTTAGTCACAATGTGTGGTGTTCCTCAATAGTGTGTTTGTGTTTCCTTTAAACACTTAGTTACATGATGGTCAGAAACAGTAGCTACAGTCCATCCTAACACACAGATCATCTGAGTACACATTGCCACCACAACAGCACCAACACTATATCAATGATATTGCAGTATTGAAGACAAAGTGTTTGAGAATCTAAAGCCTAACCCACACGGAGACGATTTCAGTTGAATCCGCTAACGTTCTCTATTGTATAGACTAGGGGTGCCCAACCTTTCTTTAACCAATAGCTACTACTACTAAAGTTGCCAGTCTGCCGAGATCTACCAGTCCAAATAGAGAGGGGGGGTGCTAGAGAAAATGATGCCATTTATAAACAAACGGCCGTCAGCGAATCGAGGCGGCCCTTGACGACCGGCCATTCTGTGATTCTCCAGATTCTACAGATGGCCAGTCCGCGGAGGGTGGAAAATACATACCGGAAGTAACAAAGACGTGCAACGGGAAGGTGTTCCCACGGAAAAAAAACTTAAAATATGAAATGAAACAATCTCATCTCTTAAAATTCACAACTTATTATGAATTTAACATTCACAAACTTATAATTATGTATTCACAAGTTTAACTCTGTTACATATGGATGACTTCCGGTATGTGGTGTGCTGAATAGACGCGTGCTCGGTTGGCTCTAACTTTCCCACTCTTATGTACCTTTTAAACCTCGTCTTGTTTCAACATAATTTGTTTGCAACGGCTTTATAAGCCTGTGTTAACTGCAAAGACCTCTGGCAATGTCGAAAGCAAAGGGAAAACAAGCTGAAAAGGGCAAAGGGTCTCCGTCAGCGTCTCCGTCAGCGTCGACTCCAGCTCCGACTCCTAGCATAACTTTGGCTGACATTAGATTGCTACTGGATGGACATAGAGCAGCTCTCACGGCTGATTTCAAATCCTCATTCGAGTCTCTGACATCTACCCTGGACAGCATACACTCCACTATCACAGACCACGGGCAGTGTATACATTCTCTGGAAGCTAATGCTAATGAAGTCGACCAACGTCTCCAACACACTCTCACTCCCTAAGCGTCCAATAACGACGTTTGGTCAGTGTCCGTGGCGTCCAATTGTGACGCTCCTAGGCTCCTTCAGCGTCATAAAGGGACGCAAATAGCTTTCAACTGATTGCAATGTATTCCCATCTGCGTCGGGATTTGACGCTCATGGAAGCACGGCATTCGTTTATGTCGGCTGCCCTTAAAGGTAATGTGAGCGTCCATTCCCAGGAGTAAAGGATGGCAGAAGACACTACACTACCCAGAATCCCCAGCTATCGTTTGGACTACACCATGTGCTCTGTTTGACAAACCCTGTGATAGTCCTCAAGCTCTGTGATTGGAGAGTGTGCTCCGAGGGTTAAGCCGATTCTCGAACAGCACTTGAAATGGGATGGAACCACGGCAGACTGTCCAAAACTGGATTTGAACGGGTCCACCGCGTCCCCCCTCCCCCACCCCGTCCCCAGAACTACACATGCTGGCTATACTGTTTCGCAACATGGCACGTCTCTACTGGGAGTTGTAGTTTTAAAAGACGTTTTCGTATTTCCCATAATAAGAAGTTGCCAGTATTAAACTGTGTACATCCCTGGAGGTTTAGGGGATAGGAAACACTCACATTTAAAACATATAATTAATAAATGGGTGAAAATTGCTTGTGCCCATTATGGGCAGTATTAATATATATACCCACATGCCAGCTAAGGTCAGAAGAGCTTTATTTAACAGCTGGTCTTATGTGTGTGACCCCTGTGATAACATTACATTACATTAATTGATAAGCCTGAAACATGCACTTGTCAAGGTTCAGAGGCACATTTTGCAAATATGGCAGTAGCCATCGATCAGCTTAAGATAAGATATACTTTATTGATCCCAAGTTGGAACATTTGCGTTACATCAGCATGTGTAACAGTTAAATATGCAGTTGTGTTTATTTGAAAATCATTTAGTATAATCACACAAATTCTGTGTTTTATATTCAACAATTCTGTGTTCTTTATTTATTGATTGTTCAATACCTGACAAGGCCGGAGATGAAATATCTACATACATCTTATAAGAGTATAATACATTATGTATAATATCAGTTAAAATAAGTGCTTCAACATAGTTAACATTGCTGGAGGTATGCACAAATATTGATAGATGTCTTGTAATGCACTATTGAGGAACCTGCAACCCAAGTTTTTCATTCAGTGCAGAACTACACCACAGTTGTGTAGGCCTATATGATATGTCAATAAACCTTAGAAAATCATGAAATCTTGAAAGGGATGTGCAAAATAGTCATTACATACAGTCTTTAATTAACTATTAGTAGAGAATAACGAGTAATGAATATACTTTATAGGGATCGTATTAATATCTAATAATAAAAATAATTAAATTCAATAACATGCTTTAACCACCAGGTGTCCCTTTATATCAGCTGTGCACCTTTATGGTGTAAATACAGCCTATCTACCAATTGGATCAAATATAAAAGTGAGCCGAATTAGTGTTGATATTGCAAGGAGACGTATTGTGTGAAAAGAAATGTAAGATGTTGTTTAATGGCTGATATATTTATGATCCACGTCACGTTTTCAGTTCCTCATGTTTGTCTTCTCATCAGGGCTCTATAAATACAGAACTATGGCAGATATGTAATATGTAATGCAGCCGAACCGTGTATTACAATGCCATTATGTGATGACTTTCAAAGAGAAAAGCAAGCACACTCGGAATAAAGTATTATTATTTTTTTTTTTAAATGTTTTCGGTCTGTTAATGACGATGTGCTGTGAGATGTGAGACTGGAATTGCACAGGGGGCAAATAACGTAGGCTATCTTTAGATGCGGATTTTGTTAAACTAATATATTTAGGCTGTGGACCAACACTATACATTGACGGGAAAGGGGGTAGCAATAAAGATAACACCATTAAACAGTTACACAACATAACAGAAATAATATCGATAGCAGCGTCCCTAGCAACCACCTTGGTAACAATGAAAACGTCACGATGTCCTGAAGTAATCTTCGTAATAACTAGCAAACTAAAGATCATGTACATCCACTGCACACATAATCTGAAATAACAACTCATATTTCTCGCATCAAATGACATCAAAACGCATTTTAATGGCCAAACTAACTTTAAAATAGGCATTTTCTACCAAGAATAAAACGAATTTCGGCCATGTTTTCTTTTTCTGCAGGGAGAAATTTGAAGATCATGTGACATAGACGCTGGGGATTCTGGGTAGTGTAGTGTCTTCTGCCATCCTTTACTCAGAAAAAATATTTGTTTCTCCGAATCGAAGGGGAAAAATACAAAAGCATTGCACACAATTTAAACCAATCAATGTTGTGTAATTAACAAGGATAATCTGGTGTTTTTTAGTCGATGAATAGTGCAGATATCACTGTAAAATCAATCGACAGTAAGAGGAATACTTACTTCTGGGTGTACAATTCGCCGTTATCCAATGGGAATGGACGCTCACATTGCCTTTAAGGGCAGCCGGCATAAACGAATGCCGTGCTTCCATGAGCGTCAAATCCCGACGCAGATGGGAATACATTGCAATCAGTTGAAAGCTATTTGCGTCCCTTTATGACGCTGAAGGAGCCTAGGAGCGTCACAATTGGACGCCACGGACACTGACCAAACGTCGCTATTGGACGCTTAGGGAGTGAGAGTGTGTTGACGTCTCCAGCAACTTGAGGACGCATGCTCCGCTCTGAAGGGGGACAACGAGACACTCAAAATAAAGGTAGCGGATTTGGAGGGACGCAGCACTGACGCCAACATCTTCGGATTATTGGCCTACCTGAATCTATCGAAGGTCCCCGTCCGTCTGCCTTCTTCTCTCAACTCCTTGTTGATACCCTCGGCACGGAGATTCTTGCTTCGCCCCCCAAGCTTGACCGAGCTCACCAGAGCCTCGCGCCCAAGCCTGCCCCAGGAGGGAGACCGAGACCTGTAATCCTGCGCTTCCACCGCTTCCAAATTAAGGACCTAGTGATCCGTGAGACCTGCAGGCAGGGTGAGCTGAACTACAAAGGCCATAAGATCCGCTTGTATGAGGACTACAGCCCCGACGTGTTAAAGCAGCGCGCTGAGTACAGAAGCCCCATGGCTGAGCTGTACAAGCGCGGGTACAAGCCGGCTCTCCTCTTCCCAGCCAAGCTGCGCATCACCCTGCCTAACGGGGACCGGATATGGCTCATGTCTGCTCCAGAGGCCGTCAAGTTTGTTCAGAACTTGAACAAAGCTCCGTAAGCAAGCTAACTGTCATGTAGTTACACTGTGTTATATAACTTGAATTGTTTGTCTATAACTATGTAAATGTATCATGTAAATATAATGTATAATGTCCTTTATTGTTTTATGTTTCATGTGAACCTATATGCTGCAGGTCTCCCTTGAAAAAGAGATCTATGATCTCAATGGGACCAATCTGGTTAAATAAAGGTTTAAAATGACATGAAAATTGTCTAATGTTTTTTCAGTTAGGTTTTTTATTATATTGTTTATTTCATATTATCTTATCCTTTGCATGTGGGCTGCTTCTACACTTAATATACTAAACCTGGTCTCACGCCACACCTTTTCTCTCCCTGTTGCTTGTCAGCTGGGGGGGGGGGGGGGGTGGTGCGCCAGGTATGGGGAGAGGGACATGCAGGTACACCACCTGCCCAGTATCATTTTATGCTAAGCTCTAACTCCTTAACAGCACCAAGTGGTGCTTTAAGATTTACTAGTTGGAATGTCAGGGGCCTGAATTCTTCTGTGAAACGTAATAATGTGATTAACCATCTAAAACATTTAAAGACACAAATTGCCTTTTTGCAAGAAACCCACCTCCAACCATCTTAAACTTCGCAGAGGGTGGGTGGGCCATCTGTTACGAACTCAGACACTTAGGATGTAGGACCCAATTGCACGACCCGGGAGACAGAGGTAAAGTATTTGTAAGATACTTTATTTTCCAAATACAGCATTGAACAACAAAAAAGGTTCTCTTTTGTCATCTCTAGCCGAGATGACAAAAATAGAGAACAAAAAATGAAAGCGCTCAGGTAGTGAGGAATCAAACTTTTCAAGAGCACAAGGAGCATAGACCTGAACATGACAAAAACGACAAAAACAAACACTGAACACTGGGAGACAGGGGAATTTAAACACTGGGTAACAAGACACAGGTGAAAACAATCAGGAAATTAGACACACCAGGGAAACTAACGACAGACAGGAAAACACAGGGAGAAAGACCAGACAATACACAGGGAGGAAAACATGACAAGGAGAACAGAAAAACACCCACTACCAGACACAAACTTAAAACTGTGACACCAGCTTTACCATTCTTCCTTTTCAAGCAAGGCCCGAGGCGTTGCAATTCTTGATCATAAATCTGTCCCATTCTCTGTGTCCAATGTTATATCAGACCCAAGTGGCCGTTTTATTATCGCAACTGGCAAAATATGTGACAACAATCTGACGTTGGCGAACGTGTATGGCCCGAATTTTGACGAGGACTTTTTCAGAAATGTTCTTTTCTCCTTTCCTGATATAGATTCCAGCAACATTTTAACTGTTGTATTGATCGTTCACTTGACCGTTCATCTAACAAGCCCTCTGCCCCATCTAAATCTTCATGGAGCAATACGCAGTCTCAGACTGGCACTTTTTTAATCCTAGTGCCAAGCAGTTCTCCTTCTTTTCTCCTGTTCATGGGACTTTCTCCTGAATTGATTCTGTTATAGAGAGGGGAGTCATATAGCCCTATAGTTATATCGGACCACACAACTGTCATTGTTGACATCTCTCTTCCCGGCAGGTCCTTGTCAAGTTCCCCCCGGTGCTTCAATTCACTACTACTTTATGACCCGGATTTTATCAAAACTATTAGGAATCGCATTGACCTTTTTATTTCCACTAATGTTAACCTGGCTGTATCTGCAGCATCAGTTTGGGAAGCGTGCAAGTCCCCTTGGGGCCGGGCGCACCACCGGCCTGTCTCACCCGCACTGTCTGGTAGGTGGAGCGTGAGCGCGTGCGATAGGACCCGAAAGATGGTGAACTATGCCTGGGCAGGGCGAAGCCAGAGGAAACTCTGGTGGAGGCCCGTAGCGGTCCTGACGTGCAAATCGGTAAAGCGAATGATTAGAGGTCTTGGGGCCGAAACGATCTCAACCTATTCTCAAACTTTAAATGGGTAAGAAGCCCGGCTCGCTGGCTTGGAGCTGGGCGTGGAATGCGAGCCGCCTAGTGGGCCACTTTTGGTAAGCAGAACTGGCACTGCGGGATGAACCGAACGCCGGGTTAAGGCGCCCGATGCCGACGCTCATCAGACCCCAGAAAAGGTGTTATTCTCAAAGAATTACTGACAAAAAAGGCTGAATTTGACATTTTGGTCTCAGAAGAGGCAACAAAATCACTTTTAAAAACACGCCACAATTACTATGAATTCGAAGATAAACCGAGCAAAATACTCGCCCACCAAATTCGACAATCCTCTTCCTCTCAGCACATCACTCAAATGAATACTGCTGATGGAATATCTATTAATCCTCAAACCATTAATTCAAGGACTTTTATAGTGCATTATATACTTCTGAGAGCTCATCAAATGAGACACAATATGACAACTTCTTTAGGTCCCTAAACATCCCCTCTATTGGCCCTGAAATATCGTCTGGGTTAGATGAACCCTTCACAGTTAATGAATTAAAAGCTGCTCTAGCCCCGAATGTTTTTTCTGTAGCCCTGGACAATTCTCCCTCAATAATATAATACATTGACCGTGCTTTACGTGCACTTCATCATGACACAAGAGAGGACGGTAGGCCTGTAATTTCCCATGTTCAGTGAATGCAACAATCAGAGAGTTACATGGAAATAAACGTGTGCTTGTGTCATTCAAGCTCGGCTCTGTGTGTGTGTGGCAATAGCGCATTTAGTGTGATCGAGAGAGAGGGAGAGAGATGCCAGCAGGGACCATGTTGTTAGCATCTGGTTAGCTAGCTGCACTAACGGACATAAGGAGCTGTTTGTTCCACAACAAGCTGGAGGAGGGTCCTCTCCTCTCAGACTGAGAGACTCAGGTGAGCTAAAGGACTCTCTGAGTGTTTAGATAGTTCACTTTAGTCTTGCATTCACACCTAATAGTCGCTTCTCTGGTGCGCACCAGACGACAGTTTGTTACATTGTTTCATTTTTCAGAAGGTTCGGTTTGCGTTCACACGGGCAAAACTCAAACGGAGTATAAACTTTAAACACAAGTCATGTGCACGGAAATGCTGTTCAACCATTGGTTAGATATTGAGGGGGTAAAAACGCAAATCCCGGCAATTTCTACCGGAGCCTCCGCCATGGAGCATCGGCACTAGCGGCCCGCGCATATGATTATATAATCAGACAACGTCCGTTAAACATTATAACATAATGAGAGACGTTCTGCAGTCAGGAGGGGCGTTTCACCGACAGCAGGTGTTCTTACTTTTATGTAGTTAAAAGTAAGAACAATGCCGTCAAAATAGTTGACGGAGCGTTTTTACTTTATACGACACTGTTCAACACTTAATTCTGATTCACTCTTTAAATTAACAACCGCGGATGTCTTGAAAGACTCTTTCGCTAAAGATTTTTTTGAAGACATCCTTGTGACACGTAAATACTACTCTTCCTATGTTTTGGTGTGGACTGCGTTCACACCAGCAATTAACCGCTCCAGGGTTCACAAGCAAGCGTTCCGAGACCACCTATTTTAGCGGACCAGTGTCCGGTTGTTTAGTTCACTTCAGAGGTCTCGGACTGCATACACACCGACCCAGATGAACCGCACCAAGCGGCTAAACGCACCAGGGTTAGATTTAAACGGACTATAAAAGGCTGGTGTGAATGCTCCGTTATCTCAGTGGGTCTCAAACGGTTTGGTCACAAATTATTCAAAAGATTATTTCCGCGGCACACCTTCATATGATCATTATAGTCTATATGGCAGTAAAACAAGAATAGAGTTTAAAAGGGGAGTGATTTGTAAAATATCCATAAAGAAAAAGAAAATCTGTTTACAGTTCTGTTTCATATGGGTGTTGAGAGATGTATCCATAGATCTCTTCATGTTGCTCTCAAAGTGCACCAGATGCTTTTAACTTCAATATTTAAAACAAATCTTCCCGGGGGAGCATCCCCCTGGACCCCCCTAGAGGAGGTGAGGTCCGCCCCCCACTCATAAAAAATAGCACTTTACCCCTGCCTCTATGCCATGAGCTGATTATCGAGCCTTCATTGTAACAGTCGCGAGTGTACTGTGTGTGTGTGTGGGGAGTGTTGCAGTATAAAATTCCACTGTAGCGCCGTGGCTGCCGCCACTGTGGGCCAAATGTTTTCAGGTCCAGGCGACGCCCCTGGTCCAGGCCCTGATGGCTTCCCTGCTCAATTTTTTAAAATGTTTTCTGATAAATTAACCCCTCTATTGCTTAACATGTTTCATGAATCGTTTCAATATGGCACACTTCCCCCTACGCTACGTCAGGCTACTATTTCTCTTATACTGAAAAAGGACAAGGATCCTCTTTTTTGTGGTAATGTCCGCCCTATATCTTTGCTTTGTGCTGACGTCAAGCTTTTAGCTAAGGTGCTAGCAAAACGTTTAGAATCTGTTCTGCATACTATCACCTCCACAGATCAAACAGGGTTTGTTAAAGACAGACACAATGTCAGATGGCTATTTGACATATTATATTCACCCTCTTCTCCTGATTCCCCGGAAATTATTATTTCAATGGACGATGAGAAAGCTTTTTACCGGGTAGAATGGCCTTATTTATTTCACACATTGAGAAGATTTGGGTTTGGCGACACATTTATTTCATGGATTAGGTTTATATTAGGGCTGTCAGTCGATTAAAATATGTAATCGCGATTAATCGCATGATTGTCCATAGTTAATGGCGATTAATCGCAAATTAATCGCACATTTTTGATCTGTTCTAAATGTACCTTAGAGGAATATTTTTCAAGTTTTTAATACTCTTATCAACATATGAGTGGACAAATATGCTTTATGCTAATGTTTATTATCATTTGAACAATGACAAATATTCTCATGCATATTAAACACAACAACCTCTGAATATTACAAATATTCGCCTCAATTCAACCTGGAACCTCTCTCATACAATACAAATGGTGTGTGTGTGTGTGTGTGTGTGTGTGTGTGTGTGTGTGTGTGTGTGTGTGTGTGTGTGTGTGTGTGTGTGTGTGTGTGTGTGTGTGTGTGTGTGTGTGTGTGTGTGTGTGTGTGTGTGTGTGTGTGTGTGTGTGTGTGTGTGTGTGTGTGTGTCTGTGATCGTTGGAGCTATGTGCAACTCAAGGCAGATGCTCGAACGTGTGCTGACTTCTCGTACAATGTCCCGCTGTCTGGCTTCATGCATAAAGTCAAGTGCTCGGCGCAGTTGTGTGGATAGAGCGCTCCTCTGTTTTCATTTAAACAGCTCCTTATATCCGTTAGCGCAGCTAGCTAGCACCAGATGCTAACAACAACAATAGCCGCGTTCACACTGCGGTACGGTAATGCACGTAAGGTCTCTCTCGCTCGCTCGGGCCACACACACCCTCCCGGTCCTCCCGATGGCCAGTCGGTGCCTGCCGGTGAGCGTGGAAGTGTGGTCTGCTGCAAGCAGGCGGCAGGAGCGGGGCTGTCAGCAGCATCAGCTTGTAGATGGTATTTTAAACTCGATGCGCTCTGAAACTACGGGGCGGCCGAGGAAAAAAATACACATGCGTTAATCGCGTTAAAATAATTATTGGCGTTAATTTTTTTTTGCGTTAACGCGTTAACTTGACAGCCCTAGTTTATATACATCCCCCCTAGCTTGCGTCCGAACAAATAATGATTATTCGGATTATTTTCCCATCAAACGTGGAACTCGGCAGGGTTGTCCACTTTCTCCTCTTTTGTTTGCCATTGCCATTGAGCTGCTGGCGGTGGCCCTCAGGTCCAGTCAGATGCAGGGCATCTCAAGGGGGGGAGTTGAGCATAAACTATCCTTGTATGCTGACGACCTTCTGCTATTCATCTCGGACCGAGACAAATCTATTCCTCCAGTATCGGCTGTGCTGAGGGAGTTTGGGCAGATTTCGAGTTATAAGTTAAATTTTAACAAAAGTGAACTGCTTCCCATTAACGCTGCAGCTACAGCCTACCCCCTTTTAAAGTTACCTTTTAAGACATCTCTGGCAAGTTTGAAGTATCTGGGCGTTTGCGTGACCAAGAGCTTCTCAGATTTGTTTAGGTGCAATTTCTCCACTCTGTTGGTTCGACTGACTCAAGACCTCCAACGTTGGTCTCTCCTACCTCCAGCTCTGGCTGGCAGAATAAATTGCATTAAAATGAATGTGCTCCCCACATTTCTATATCTTTTTCGGTGTATACCAGTTTTAACTCCGAGACATTTCTTCCATTCACTCGATCACTCAATTTCTCAGTTTATATGGAACAAGAAAACACCCAGAATTCAAGAAAAAATACTTTAAAAAACCAAGGAAATGGGTGGCTTGCCTAACTTTTTATTTTACTATGGGGCCGCTAACATTCAAACTTTATTGTCCTGGCGTTGTATTAACAAACAACCTCCACCATGGCTGCAGATTGAGGATGCCTCATGTGGCTCTTCTTCTCCGATGTCCCTCTTGTGCCTCCCCCTGGCATTACCATCCTCAACATACTCCACAAATATTGTAGTTAAAAACTGTCTCAAGATCTGGACTCAACTTAAATGGCACTTTGGGTTCCAGGGAATACCTCTACTGTCCCCTGTGCATTCCAGTTCACTCCCTCTATCACTGATGCTGCCTTTTCAATATGGGAGATCAATGGGATTGTGTCTGTAAAACAACTTTACATTGATGGAACATTTGCATCTTTTGATCAGTAAATTCAATCTACCTAAGTCCCACTTCTTCAGATATGTACAAGTCCGAGATGTTATTCGTAATCGTTTTCCAAGTGTCCCTGCTATTCCTCCTTCTACCTGGCTTGACACTATTTTAAGTATTAACCCTAACCTCAAGGGTACCATTTCAAAGCTATACAATACTCTTTTCACATGCCACCCTCTGCCCTCTGATAACGTTCGAACTAATTGGTCAGATGACCTCAATATAGAGATAGGGACTGAGGTTTGGCAGTCTATTTTGAAATGTGTCCACACATCATTAAGATTAAGATTCAATTTATTGTCATTACGTGGTACAGGTACTATGTAACGAAACGGTTTCTCTGCATTTGACCCATCCTAGTGTTAGGAGCAGTGGGCTGCCATTATGTACTGCGCCCGGGGAGCCGTGTTGGGAACGGTGCCTTGCTCAGGGACACCTCGGTAGCACTTGGTCTTTCCGGGACTTGAACTGGTGACCTTCCAGTTGCCAAGCCAAGTCCCTATGGACTTCACCACCACATCCATGTGTGCCCACCACGGGGTTCTACAATGTAAAGTGGTCCATAGAGTGCACTGGTCCAAAAGTAAACTAGCTCGCATCTATCCTGGTACTGATCCTAACTGTGATAAATGTCACCTTGGACCAGCTAATCTTGCCCACATGTTTTGGACTTGCCCCACCCTATCTCAGTTTTGGAAGTCTGTCTTTGACTCACTCTCAGCTATCATGTCTGTTACCATCCATCCCTCACCCCTTAATTGGCCTGTCTTGCCCGTCATTGCTGGCTAGGTGCATTATTTTGATGCATTGGAAGGGTTCTCGTCCCCCCTCTCATACACATTGGATAAAGGATGCCCAATACTTTGTGAAATTGGAAAAAATTAAACACTGTATTAGGGGCTCAGACTTAAAGTTCACAAACATATGGCTACCCTTCTTAGAACATGTTAAGTCCCTCCAGTTGGAGTCACCCCCCTGTACTGCAACAGCTCACAGGAATGCTCACAAAATGTCTTGCAGGGTTTTATTTATTCATTTGTATTTTTATTTATTTTTTATATATATATACATTTTATTTTATTATTATTATTTTTTATTTCATTATTACATTATGGTCTAATTGTAACTGATGTATTGTGTCCTGGGGTTGTTTTGTTAGAAATTTCAGGGGTAATGCATTGTATTGCTGCTGTCTTTGTGTATAGAAAATCGCAAAAATAAATCATATATAAAAAAAACTCTGTTAGATATGCACACAACGAACAGAAGAGCGTTGGGCAGAATTAGGAGGGAATTCCGTCTCGTAGCATTGGTGCACCGTTTTGAAATGCTTTAAATTACCCTCCTTCGGTAAAGCCAGGCTCGCATTGCAGATGAGACAGATGGACTTTGAATTGGAATAAATAAAAAAATAATCATCCTCCCACTCGGAGTGAAAATTATATTTTGGGCTTTTTTGCTTCTGCCATAATTGCGGTCTTGTGTGTGTGCAGACTGTCACTCCTGTTGACACGGACAACGTCAGCTAACTAGTGCCCACTGCCCACCAGCCACGCCCCGACACATGGGGTCACGCCAATCACAAAGCGTTCAAGTGCATTATTCTGGCACAGGAAGATTATGTTATAGGACATTAACGATAAAACAGAATATTGTTGTTCTATTTTTAGACACATCTCGCGATCGACTGGGAATCTCCCCGATCGACTGGTTGGGCACCCCTGGTATAGACGGTTCGTCCACACGAGGCCGAAACGGAAACACTGATTCGGAGCCCGAATCCGATACACTTTGATAACGGCTCCAAAAGTGGGTAAGTCTGGAGACGAAACGTTTGTGGCTCCGTGTGTAGGCCCTATACGATAATTTCCTCAAACGATGACGCCATAGCCCCGCCTCTCCTGCTCACCCCCGTGTCATTGCTCATGCGTTTTGCCAACAACAATGGCGGATCACAGGGTTGCGTTCGTGTTCCAGACGCTACTAACCATGATACAGATGTTAGTTCAACATCTACAGCTCCTCTACCACAACCATCAGAAACAAGTGGACATGGCGAACTACATGAACTACATGTTGCTAAATCCACCGCGGAGAATAAACAGAAAGGCAACCATGCTCAAGGGGTCTTATTCGCTGCTTTTGGTGTATTTTGTGGCAGAAGTACAGTTAACACTTACAGAACCGGCATATGTACTACAGCGTCTCCAGCGTTTTCGTGTGGATGGACACGTTTCTTGAGCCGTTTCTGCGTGGACGGAAGACTTTTTTGAAATCGAATTCGGTTCGAAATCGTTATCGTCTCCGTGTGGACGGGGCCTAAATGCAGTCAGACAGAGTCACTTGTAAGCACACATTCAACTCACAGGTGCTTGAAGAAAAATGTATTACCGTTTTTGGTAAATTCCCTAAAAAAATGTAATACACTTTTATACATGAAATGAGTGACATGTAATGTGATCACTCCATGATGAATGCATTTGTCTCTCTCTGTAAACATGTGCATACTCTGGTTAACTACCACACTAAATATTCAGCATGTTGTGGACTTTAAAAATTCACCGGAGATATTTTGTTCTGCTTCTGGCTGACTTCAGATCCACAGCTACTTGTTTACATGGAGCTTTTCAGATCTGACAGACCAAGGTGAAATTGGCATAAGATGGTTTTATGTGAGTTTATTTTACACACACACAGCCCAACATCACACACCTGCATTTTGTTCGACACAGTATCTGTCAGGAGACATTTGCATATGTTCTCTCATCAGGGGAAATGCAGTCAGGGTTTTTGTGCTGCTTATTGATGGCAGCAGTTTTGCCACATCAGATGCTGTTGGTGCTCTGATGAGATCCCTCCCACTCAGATTTCAGTAATGTAGAGGTGGCTGTGCTCTCCTGGTGGAGATCATTACAGATAAAGAAGGAACGCAAGCAGGAAGCCTCACTCTGAAATTACACACTTGTCTTTCTTTGGGGGAAAACCTTGTCTGTTCTGACATCTGGTGTTTATGCCATGTTGCAATCATGACAGTTATTCAAGCATGTCATTGTAGAAATGAACGTCAAACTCATGTGTCAGTCTTAATAGCAACTCTTTGGGCTTTCTTTATCACAGTCTTAATGTGTGGTCTATTAAAGGTAGGCCGTGTGCTAATTCTCATCAGTGATTGGCCAGTGCAAACTGTTCAGTTGTTAGTTTCCGATGAATAAATACAGGAGGTGTGTTGGCCCTCAGGACACCGAGCATATGAACATAACTAACACCAGGAAGGTAGGCTGATCTCTGAGAAAGTATGCTGGAGGAAAAGTTGAGCACACACTATTGACATTCAGAAATGTTAGTTTGAGGAAACAGCTTTTCAATAATATCAGCTAATAATAAAACATATAAAAGAGATATGCCCTGGTGGGGGTCAAACTGTAAAATAATATGAATATACTTCTGCTTTTTAATGTTCAAGATTGATCTTTAGAAAACACAGGAAATGTGGTGATAGAACACAATGAACAATTCACCAGGAAGCGATTTAAACAGTGAGTGTGGACTTCTGAGTGAATTATTTACCTCCTTTTTGATTCTCTCACTGGATTATTCACCATGACCACGATGTTTCACAAAACTTTCATCATAACCCTGACAGACCAGAAAACAAACATTATTTTGTTCAGCTATATGGCTTCTGCTCTAGCTAATAAAATGCACAAAGTATTTCCATTCCAACCTTCGGTCCAGACAATATATTCCTCTCAACAATGTCTTAATAATTTATGGTTTTCTGTTTGTCAGTGTTCTAACTTTCAAACTCCTATATTTTATTTTTTATTTTGAGAAATTGGTTACAAGCTGCCCCGAAAACATTGAAGCCTGAGTATCATTCCTCTTTTTCTGATTGAGAAAATATCAGAGCGATGATTAGAGCAATACGATTATTATTGTGGTAGCCATTTGGCTAATCTAATACATTGATGCCTCCGATCTTCAACTATTTTGGAGCTTCTATGTTTGGAAAGGTTACCTTTCTGATGAAACCTTTTTTGTAGTTGATCATGTTATTAACTGGTATCGTGTCATTTCAGCCATGTTTTTCAAAGTTAGGAGTTGAGCAGAAAACGTGAAATGAAAGACGACGAGTGCAATAAGTTGAAGAAGTGAAGTGAAACTTTAAGGCTCTGTGACCATAAACACTTCTCCTGGCATATGCATAATTTGGAGAGTTTATATAATGCAGGTGTTATATTCATAGCAACTTGCTCGCCCACACAGCCTTAAGTAGTGCTTCAGTGTGTATAAGCACCGTCTCTAAAACGTCTCATATTGTTATGCAAATGTAGAGTGCAATGGGTTAACATAGGCCTGAGAACAACATAAACCTCATATTCAGCATGCTCAGCAAAACAGCTGAGAGAAGTCACTTAGAAAAGGTAGTGTGCTAAAGGCCAAGGTGTGTGTGTGTGTGAAAATACCTTTATTTTCTACATATATTTGCTATTGTCTTGCTTATAATAATGATAATAGTCATTTATAAATATAATTTTAGAGCACACATTTGAAATCAGTAGGCGAGGCTGTCATTTCGCCAGCTGATGAGCGAGGCAGAACATAATAGTTTTAACTTGCCAAAAAGCTGTGTCGTTTATTGCACCTCAAACATTAAAACAAATCCAGAGTTACGTGTTTCTGTACTTCCTCTAAGAAGAAAGGACAGTAACAGAAGATCTCTGTGCCTTCAGGCTTGATCGCCGTTCAAATGACAGCGTTGGTTTCCCCAAAACCATTCTATTTATTCTAAAGTAAATTACATGCCAGTGTTTTATCTTTTTATTTTAAATCGTATAATGTCAGACTTTTTTTCCCGTCTGTGAGGGAAATAAATGGGGCTTAGAGCCTCAGAATACTGAAATCTCTATTTTTGAAAATGTTTTTTTCCTTCTAATTTGTTATTCTTTTCTAAATAACACACTGTTATTTACTCAACAATAACACACAATTATCCTTGTTTTTATTTATTCGTTTAATTCTATAATATTGGGCTTTTTAGCATGCTTTTTAGCCGTAAATAAAGTCACCGGAAACAGACATAGGCCTATAAGGGACATTTTGAGTGATACACACCACAAACCCACTGAACAGAATACCCAAGATCCTCAGCTTGAAGCTCGTTGATTGGATGTTTTAGTCGCAATGCATGTTGGGATATGATGTTAATGCGATATGATATCCGAAATCATTTTACAAAAACACATCTGCCGTAGTTCTTTATTTATAGAGCCCTGATGAGAAGACTTCTAGACAAACAGGAGAACTGCTGCCAAAACTGAATATGTGACATGGATCATAAATATATCAACAATTAAGCAACATCTTGCATTTATTTTCACACAATACGTCTCCTTGCAGTATCAATAGTAATTCGGCTGACTTTTATATTTGATCCAATTGGTAGATAGGTTATATTTACACCATAACGGTGCACAGCTGATAGAAAAGGACTTGTAGTTTTTAAAGATATTACTGATTTTCTTTGAATATAAGAATGTAAATACTGAGTTGAGAGAATAGTCAGGGGATTTGGGTGATGGGAGACCCATCTATGGAATCACAATTTCAATAGCTGACCATTAAATGACGGGTATGCCTTTCTGTCTGTGATATTTTACAAATCCGATATTAATGTGTAGAAGTAAAACATGAGAAATAGTATAGCAATATCCTGTAAAATTATTTAAAAACATGAATAAAACTACACATCTTCAGATGTTATACATACATAAGTATCCTACACTAATACTACAAAGTTATTATTAGTATGCTGTGTGCACCGCCTAGTGGTTAAAGCACGTTATTGAGTTATTTTTGTTGAATAATGTTATTTGATGAAACAAATATTAAGAGTACATACTTTCATAGGGGGAAAGTAGAAGGTCTGTGATATAAATATGGAATATAAAAAAATCAAGAAGATACTGTAAGTGATCTCTACAATAAAACAGTTTAGTGCACAATGTACAAAGATATTAATAGGAGGATGTGCAAAACAGACAAACTCATTTACCTTTATTAACACATTAAATAATACTTTAGGTTAAGGTCTTCTTTCAAATAAGAAAAAGCTTTGGGGGTATCTGGATAACTATTAAGCCTGACAAAGTACTTAACGTCTAATATATTGCTTTCCTGCAATGTTAACTATGTTGAAGCACTTATTTTAACTGATATTATACATATGAATTATACTCTTATGTATGTAGATAGTATAAGACATGTGCAGAATATGACAGTTTAATGGTGGAGGTACACACATATTGATAGATGTCTTGTAATGCACTGTTGAGGAACCTGTGACCCAAGTTTCTCATTCATTGCATAACTACACCATAGTTGTGTATATGATATGTCAATAAACCTTAGAAAATCTTGAAATCTTAAAAGGGATGTGCAAAATAGCCATAATATACAGTTTTTAATGAACTATTAGTAGAGAATAACGAGTAATGAATATGCTTTTTACGGATCTGCAGATACATGTTTAGTCTTCTCAAGCACCAACTATCAAATATCTCTCCTGATTTTTGGCACTTGACAATCACCTTCCCTGCATTTTACTCAGGTGTAACTAAAGTCTGATTTAAGGGTTGTTTATATTTCACATCATTAATCAGAATCTGCAAAGTAACTAAAATAAATGTAGTGGAGTAAAAATACCAGGTTAACCTCTGAATTGTAGTGGAGTAGAATTACAAAGTAACAATGAGCTGTCATATGGGTATATATTAATGCTGCCCATTATGGATACAAGCGATTTTCACCCATTTAGTAATTTCATGTTTTACATTTGTTCACACCAATTTGTTTCCTATTGCCTAAACCTCCAAGGCTGAACACAGTTTAATACTGTCAACTTCTAATTTTGGGAAAAACGGAAACGTCTTTTAAAACTACAATTCCCAGTAGAGATGTGCCATAGAGAACATGTTGCGAAACACAATAGCCATCATGTGTATTTCTGGGGGGGCGTTCGAGTCCAGTTTTGAATAGTCTGCCGTGGTTTTGTTCCATTTCAAAGAGCTTGACGCTCGGCGTAACCTTGGCGCACTGCCACTCCAACACCCAATGCCAGAGCTTGAAGATTAATCACGGGGTTTGTTAACGGGACTGTAGTCCCAAACGATAGCTGGGGATTATGGGTAGTGTAGTGTCTTCGGCAATCCTAGACTGCATTTTTTTTTCGGATATCATATCGCATTAACAACACTACATCTGGCGTCACAGAGATCTTCTGTTACTGTCCTTTCTTCTTAGAGGAAGTACAGAAACACGTAACTCTGGATTTGTTTTCATGTTTGAGGTGCAATAAACGACACAGCAGCTTTTTGGCAAGTTAAAACTATTATTTTCTGCCTCGCTCATGAGAGTAACAGCTGGCACAATTACAGCCTCGCTTACTGATTTCAAATGTATGCTCCAAAATGATATTTATAAATGACTATTATCATTATTATAAGCAAGACAATAAATGGCAAAGTTATGTAGAAATAAACGTATTTAAGATACGTTCATAACAAACGTAACGTGGGAGAAAATATGTTTCTAGAAGATATGTAGAAAATAAACGTATTTGAGATACGTTCCTAACGAACGTAACATGGGAGAAAATATGTTTCTAGCTAAACGTAATTGAGAATGCAGTTTAGTTCTGTGGGAACGTAATTTTTAGGAGACAGGGTTGGTTAATAGACATGCTACAGATCGTTACACTGGTTTTATTCTCTCCAATTGAGAAGTTTTTTGGGGCTTAGTTTCCTGTCTCAGTGTCAGACCATATCATGATTCATAACTGATTATGTTATTCGATAACTTCATTATTATGTAAAATTCATACTATATATTTTATTAGGGCCCGAGAATGGAGTGCTAGGACCGAACGGCGTCCTCGCACAACGTGTTATTGGAGGAATTCTTCTTATTTTTCTGCTGGCGTTTCCTGTTTTTGAGGTCTTTAGGATGCTTCAAAAATGTTGCACTCAATTCTGGACTCAATGTGTTCAAATTGTCCAACATGCTCTCTAGCGCCACCTTTGGCCATTTCAATTTTTGGAAAGATGTACAAAGTCGCACCGTAACTCCGAATGACCTGATATTTTGCACACTTATTCGGGTGGACCTGCTCTACATATAATCTCCTTGAACCCCTAAGCTTTTTTTTAATTAGCATAATTTTAAAAACAGTTAAATATTCACTTAAATTTCAATTGTTTGTTTTTCAACACCAAACTTAGTATACAGCATTGGTGGAGGGTCAGACACATTAGCATGTTCAGTTGATAAATGTGGCCGTCATTACTCTAAACGTGTTCGCAAAAATAGAAATGCTCATAACTCATCAACAATGTACCAAAAAAACACACATTTTGGTGGTAAGGTTCAGTCTGTATTGGGGAATAGGCACAACAAGTCATTTTCATTTTGGACCATAGGGGGCGCCAAAAACATGACAAATGTATAACTCAAGAACTGATTGACGAAATCATTTTTTTTTAAAAAACATACTCTGGGGATGAGTATGCACTTATATTTAATGTGTCACAACGAATGACAAATGTGGGCGTGGCCTGTACTTTTTTTTTTATGACGATGTGCTAAAATGTGCTTCGGAACGCAAAACTTGGGACACACGTCACAGCCCACGACCTTTTCGAGAACGTACTTCTTTTTTTGTTTTTGTTAAAACAGCTCAGTTGTGCCCCCTAATGGGTGGTAGTCACATATAGTTTCTCAGAATTCACGAATTTTGGCACATACATTCCTCATGGAGTTGCGGACATATTTGTAAATAGCTTTCATTAGCTCCGCCCCCCAGGAAGTCGGCCATTTTGAAAAATGTGTGTTTTTCATGCATTTTAAGCACATTCTTGCGAACTCCTCCTAGGTGAATGATCGGAAAAATTCCAATCCAGCACAAGTTCAGCCCCTATCCAATATGATGCTAAATTGAGAAGAATATTTTTGATAGCTCAATCGTGGAGGTCGTAAGCTAACAGCGAATACACCATTTTTGACGATTTACATGTCACAAATTACTCCAAACTACTCGCATATAGTTTTTCCGATATTCACGAAACGCTGTATACACATTGCTATTATGATTTCGGACATATTTCAAATGAGCTTTTATTAGCCCCGCCCTCCAAAAAGTCGGCCATTTGGAAAAATGTGCGTTTTTCATGCATTGTAAGGACATTTCTGCGAACTCCTCATAGGGGAATAATCGGAAAAAATCCAATACAGGACAGGTTCAGCCCCTATCCAATGTGATGCTAAATTGCGAAGGAATAGTTGATCGCTCAAACGAGGAGCTCGTAAGCAAAACGAGAATTTTCAATTTTTGACGATTTACATGTCACAAATTACTGTGTGTAAACGTACCTGGCATAAACTTGATTCTGATTATTTGCTTTGATGGAGAAGACTTATCATTACTACAACAGGATACTGTCGAAGGTCACTCAAACACTTCCTTACATTGTGTTTGGATATTCGCTGAAGCAACTGATGCTGGTCTTCCTTAGAAGCAGAATATGTTACATTTGTTTTAACAGCCTGCAGCACAGCACAGTTGATCCTCTTCCTAAAGGATGGTGTTTATTGTGTGCAAATATCATCCTGATTCTTAAGGCCAATGCATCACAAACCTTAAAATAATTAATAAATCCACATAATTTGCTTCTTCCATGCAAACAAAGCTATTTGTTTTGTGAGCCATATAATGTGCATTGATGAATCTTGTGTTTTACCATCACATCATGGTCACGCAGATGCTCTAGAGAAAGAGTCAGGAACTCACCAACATGATTAACTGTTATTCTCAGCAACGGTGTGTTGTGTGACATAATGCCGTGACATTTATTCTCTAAGTTTGCACACAATATACTCACATTTGAATGTATGGATGGCTTATGTAGGTCGCATTCAACATAAAACAAGAGTCATTTAAACCAATGAAAAATATTAAAAGCAGAAGCTGTCTATAAACATTTTTTTTCTATCTTTATTGTCCAGAAACAGTTTTCTGGACAATAAAGATCTAAGAATCAAAGTCTAGTTTTTACTTACCATTATTTTAGATTCACTGCTTTGATGGAAGGAGATATAACAAGTTATTTGTATTGGCTTCCATTGCTTTTAAGAGACATGAAAACACCAGTCAAGTTTTCAAATGTACCAACTGTGTTTGTATGCTGTGTCTTTCTGTAACCCATTTAGACAGTCAGACTGTTTATGTTAGGCCAGACGACAATTTTATCATTAATTGGCAGCGTTCTTTACCTTCAGAAAAGGTATCTATAAAGTTACAAAGCTCACTGTAAAAAGAGTCGCTGCCACAGATTATTCTGAGAAGCAATCATAACATCAATGCAGACAGGAGAACAGTGAGCTGCTTAATATAGATTCTGCATCAAGCAGAGAGTGATCAGATGAAAGTGATCAGATACAGGGAGAGGAAGACGGATTCTTGGAGAGCAGTTTTGAGCAACTGGATAACACACCCAAGGTATACAGTAAATAAGAAAGGGCCCACAAAATCCAAAATTCAGCAGTCAAGTGAGTGTTTCTAACTATTTGTACTTTCTTGGTTTATTAATTCTCTGTCTGGCTCCAGTACACTGAGAAGATGACGTTCTCCCGTATTTTCTTGCTTGTGTTAAAGGAGCTACTCTTCACAATTTAGCAGAGCATAGTTTACAGCCTGCTCTACTACATCATTGCTTATCCTAAAATATTATAGATGCGATGTGCGGACAGTATCCGACCCATTCACCATACTGGTATCATTATCGATGCATGACTAGGGTTGCACGATATTGGAAAAAACTGACATTGCGATATTTTCTTTCCCTGCGATATATATTGCGATGTGAAAAAATACAGAAATTGAAGAAAAGACAGTTGTTTTTGTCCGCAAAGCATCCTTTCTAGAACTTTAATGCAATACAATTGATATTTTTTTGACAATATTTAGTCACGGACTTCTGGATCTTACAGATGTAGCGCTTCGTTTCAGACGCCTACCCGTGCGGGTCCGTGATCGGCACGGGGTGGGCCCCTGCTGATAAGGAAAACCCCCCCGCAGGACTTGAAACGCCCCCTTGATAAATACATTTAATTATAATGAAACCAGCTGCAATGGATCATGGATCCACCAGGGGGAGCCGTGAAAAGCTGCCACACTGAAACTCATGTGAAATAAACAGCTGATCTACAGGGATCTGATATAGCGGATATTTGTTAAGATCCATATATGTCACGGATAGGATCATATTCTGTGCTTAAGTAAGAGACATGTAATCATTTACTAAACATCACCATGTTTTTATTTAACAAAATAATGTTTAATTCACGTTGGCGTAAGTACAAAACCATCGCTATGTTTTTAGATCAGGAAATGCATCCAGGGTCAAACAAACGATGTTCGATCATCCTCGCGATCATTTAATGTATCATATGTTCGCGAGTTGAAATGAATGCACTACATTTAATCCACGTGAGTTTACAACAACAACAATAATCGCTTTGTTTTTATATCACATCCGACGGAGGAAAATGCAGCGGCTCTCTACCGATCATCCTAATCCCACGGGCAAACAATAATATGTACAGTGTTAATAGTGTACTGTATTATTAGTGTCTAATATTACTGCTACAATAATCACACAATGAGTTGTTGAAATCAGACCGTCGTTTTTTTTAAACGCTCTGAATGAAACGGCAGCTCTCAGGTGATCAGCTGTGTGTTTACACAATAAAATATGCATAGTAATTTAATACCTTCCAACACACATTGTAAGAACAGTTCTGTTTCATATGAGTGTTGAGAGCCGTATCCACAAATCTACTAATTTTGCCCTCAGTGCACCAGATTGATGCATTTAACTTCAATTTAAATAAAAACATCTTCTGTTGTAACAACAATAACATTATAAATAGTAACATAGCATGGTATTGCACATTTATTGTAGCTTTGAGTGTTACTGGCCTGAGATTTTTTTATTACATGAATGAAGGTGACTGAGGCTTTTTAATATAGACTTTTCAGTGTCCCACATTTTGCACAGAACTGTTCCTAATGGAAAACAGATTGTCTGAGACAACTTGGCACTAAGAGTACTAATATGTCTACCATTTCTTTTATGAGTTTAATATCTGCATGTTCTCTTTTGGTTTGATTAGGACACATCCTGGGGATTTCAGAATGTTACTGGATTTTGATTTATTGTATCGGCTTCATGTCGCAATATATTCCCGAAGTCTGAAATGCAAAACATTTCCACATTAGGGCAATTCACCCTACATTTAATCATTTTGTTTATTTTTAACGAAATAAATGTGGTTTAATCCATCATGAAATTAATGTAGGCTATTTACTTTAACGATTAACACACTGTTCATACTGCTCACAGCTGATATCTAGTGTATTCATACCCCTCACTGTTTATTCATCATTCAATTAATTATATATTTTATTCTGTAGATTGTGAACATTACTTTTCACTTTACTGCTTGTTGCACCTGGTTAGAAGCTAAACTGCATTTCGTTGTCTCAGTAGGCCTACCTGTAATCTGTGCAATAACAATAAAGTTGAATCTAATCTTGAGCAGGAACTAATTTAGGCTATTTACTTAGTACATATCTGACATTAACGATTAAACACGTTTGTGCATTCTTTATGAATGCAAACCGAGTCATTTCGTTTATTTTTAACGAAATAAATGTGATTTAATCCACATAATTTACTGTGTTAATTGTTTACTGTACAGTAGTATTGTTTAACTTGAAGGTGCCTGATGTGAACATTTCCAGAATGTATTGTCTTCACTTTTTAAATGCCTCTGTGATGTGCTGCAGACCAACCCCAGCCCAACCCCCCATGTGTCCTATATGTATGTTGGGGACCATCGGAATGTGTGTCACATTCCGATGTGACACAGCTCTCCCCCCCCCTCCTGTGATCCCCTGCACACAGGGAGATCGCTTTTCTGAAGAGAGCGGAAATAATGATATTGCAAGTTAGAAACGTAAAATGCATTTTGACAGACACTTGGGGGAAATATGCTGCATTTTGAATGTCCGATAGTCCACCATTAACACCTTAGTCCGTCTCGTCTCATCAACGAAAACTAAATATACATGACATACTTTGTTTTAGATTTCGCATGAGAGCAAAAGGAGAATATCCGTGTGTAAGAGTGAAAATGTATGTATGTAAAATGAGAATATATGTGTGTAAGAGTGAAAATATGCTGCATTTTGAATGTCCGATAGTCCACCATTTCCACCGGAAATATCAAACATTTAATAAAAGTGAAAAACAATGAACAAGACTTAACGTATTCATCATAATTAATTATATTTATTTCGTTTGGATGTAGGATTTTTACTTTGTTTAGAGCAGTGATCTTCTACTATATGAACATTTTGGACCCAAAATCACAAAAAAAACGTAAAAATGTTTTTTCTGTCTTTATCTGTGCCACGCTTCAAAGCGGTTTCTGTCAACTACGACACAGAGGGCAACATCACAGATTCCTCCTCCTCCATGTCAAAAAACCAGCTTAAAGCTTGACTCACGTTCAGAGTTCTCTTCATCATAGTTGAGTCTTCAAAACTCTAAATCTATCTAACTATATCTAAATTCTCAATGTTTGTCAGTCACTTTACTTCAATCACAGTCTCCCGCAGCCTCTCTTCGTCTCCCGCCGCCTGTCTTCGTATATCTTCGTCTCTCTCCATTTCCTGCCGTCTCTCTTCGGTTCCCGCCATCCCTCTTCGTCTCTTTTCGTCTCGTTTCGTATCACTCCGTTTAACTGATTACCTCACCCCCTCCCTGGTAAATACATCCTGTTGAGCAGGATCTACAGTTTCCAGTATTTTCCGTTTCGTAAAATGATAAAATACGGCGAAGATATTCAAATATGTGCTTCCATACTTCTGAAATATATCTGTATTAATTTTATATCATCGTATGTCCGTGTTTATTGGGTATTTTTGCATGAAACAAAGACTGGCATATAGTTTCAAGCCAGTACTTTCGACAGAAATACACATATACATCCTGTTGAGCAGGATCTACAGTTTCCAGTATTTTCCGTGATAAATACAGCGAAGATATTCAAATATGTGCTTCCATATTTCATACTTTTGAAATGTATTCACTTTATATCATCGTATCTCCGTGTTTACTGGGTCTTTTTGCATGAAACAAAGACTGGGATATAGTTTCAAGCCAGTACTTTCGACAGAAACACACGGCAATGTTGTCCGGACTGTTGTTTTTATGCGGCACCGGCTTGAACAGGTCATGTGATCTGATCACGCCGGCATGACGGTCGACTCCAAAGGGTTAATATTAAATACATATAAGTATTTTTACAACTTGTATTTAGAAATACTCTGTTGTAATTATTGATGCATACATGTGTTCATCCATTTAATGTGGCATCTGCTATAATGGGGTTAATGTATGATATTACTTAATAATACAATACATTATAATATATGATATGATAATTACATTTTAGTTTTATTCATTTCTTATTTCATAGTTTCTCATTATTATTATTTTTATCGCTCATCTTATTTTTGATTTTATTAATCTGTGTGAATCTGTGCTGTCCTGTTTTTCACTCTCACCCTGTTGCTGTTTGAACTACTGAATTTCCCCACAGGATTAATAAAGGTCCATCTTATCTTATCTTAATGTATAAGTTGATTTACTTCAATCTACTGTACAATATTACAAGAAATATACTGCATAAAGCAAACTATATACTTTATTTGATCTAAAATATTGATGTTTCTACAACGCCCATTGTGTATTTTGTGAATGAAGCGCCATCTCATGCTTAAATCCTGTAATTGAACAAATGGGGAAATTGGGCAACGCCCTCTAGCAATTTGGCAACACCCCCAGCCACTGGCATCCGCTGGGCTTTTGACTGGGACACACCCATTTGAGTCTGATCTGGAGTGCTACATCTGTAAGTTATCAGAGCAACAAGCTGAACTAGCTCGGTTATCCTGCTGTGATCTGATCAAGAATGATTGTGATTGGTGGTTTGCTGTGCATGCAGAGCCTGCATGTCACTCACTCAAGTACCCCTGACATGAGAGTCGTGCAAGTTTTCCTTTTGTAGCAATCAGCAAAATAATTGTAACATGACGTGTTTGAATTAATTTGCCTACTTAATATCGCACGTCCTAAAAAAATAAAAAATAAATTATTTGTTTTAAATTGCACGTCCTGCGATGTGAATATCGCGCATGCGTATAACGCGATTATCGTCACAACACGATATATCTTGCAGCCCTAACCAACAACTGTGAGGCATTATTACACTCAATGCCACAGAACTTTACTGTGACTAATACAGCAACACAAGGCAGACCAAGACAATGGAGTTACTCAGGTGTAGTGGGATGGACCTGCTGTGGTGCTAACCCTGTGTGGTCCCAATCAGGACTCCTCATGCAAGCCTTTCTGCGCTGAGGATGTCTGCTGCAGTACCTATGGGGGGCTTGTTATCTGTTCTGTGGATGTGAATGACACAGAGGTTAGGACACCCCCCCCGGTCACCCTGCGGGGTCACTGTTTAATGAAAGCGTGTCCTGTCTGACGTATAGGGTCCTGTGTGGCGTCCAACACCCACTCTCCAAATGAGAAAATGGAGTTGCTATAGGTTAATCAAGTGCAATTTCTTTCTCTCTCTCTTGCCTGACATTTCCCCCTCCACTTTAGGGATCATGTTCTGAATGAGCTGTACAATCAGCTGCTCAAGATTGTACAGAACCCAGTTTTATAAAGCTTTCTACTGTGTTTTATAGCTCACTAGGCGTACAGTTTGATCCCGCATTAGAAAGATTCTGTTTCCAGAAGCAGACACAGAACAAATTGAACTAGAACAACAGAGGATGCCATTTTTCAGAGTTAATCATAAAACAATTTAAATATATTGTGTCTAAAATAACTCTATTGCTCTTTAAGCTGTATCATCAGCAAGACAATCCTGGTAGACCAGCAAGACCAGCATTGTGAAGCTGGTGTACCAGCAAGGTCTCACTATGTTAGCTGGTGAAGTTGGATTACCATTTTAGCTAAATAAATAGAGAAAGAGACATATAAAACATGGTTTTGACTGGTAGTCAGGGGGCCAACATTGATATTGGAACTTAAGTAATCGCTTTTGGGTAGAAGCTGTAAACCTATCCAGTATTCATGTTTAACCCCTTGACATATGGCCTAGCTATGTTGACATCTTTGAAAATGATTTTTTTGGTCATTTAATCATTGTATCATTGTAAGTGGTAAAATCGGACCTTTTTTCA
The DNA here is from genome assembly GCF_902827115.2 of Pseudochaenichthys georgianus. Taxonomy (NCBI): domain Eukaryota; kingdom Metazoa; phylum Chordata; class Actinopteri; order Perciformes; family Channichthyidae; genus Pseudochaenichthys; species Pseudochaenichthys georgianus. The sequence continues at coordinate 103,352 of NW_027263054.1, read as the reverse complement.
CAATGCTGCCAAATTAGTGACAATTTGCTCTGTAATTTCTAACAATTTTGTAATATTATCCCTCATTATATCTCTTGTGAAAGTATGATCTTAACTATTGATTAAAAAAAAAATCAACCAATGGTAAAACAATATCATAGCCTACCACATGGGGTGCTGTGGGTTGATACAGCAAAACACAGCAGCAATGGCAGTGAAGCAAAAGAGTTATACAGTTCAAACTAATGGGTGGTATTTGAGATAATAAATAGTTTGAGTCTGATATTGTCGACTAAATAACAGTTACCTCCGGATTCGACCACCAAGTGTTGCCAAAAAAACAGGTATGCTAAACCTTTTTCCATCTACTAGCTAGCTAGCCCATCTGCTAGCTAGCTAGCAGCACAGATCATTCCATATTTTCCATCTCAATGTTTCACTTCACCAACAGTCAAATTAAGGAGTACTGTGTGCACATGAGTTTTTGTGAGAATGTGTACTGGTAAAATAGCTATAGCATCTATTACACATGTATATAGAACACTAGAAGTTTAAATTCAGCATGCTATGAGGAACTTGTGCTGAAAGTTGGGGAGATTCAAGATCTCCTTGTACAGTTTGACAAGGCCAATGAAGACAAGCCAACCTTTACCTTCTGGAGACAGTACATGGACCTTGTCTCTATTCTCCTTGCGTTCACCCGGTCACTGAGATGTGGTGATTAGAACCTGTACATGTCAGCCTTCAAGAGCATGATGCCTTGGTTTGCTGCATATGATCATACCCATTACACAAGATGGGGTGCTGTGTTCATAGCAGACATGGAACAGCTGGCACAGACAGCACCAGAGGTCTACCAGGGCTTCCTAGATGGTGATTTTGTAGCCAAGGAGACCAAAAACCGCTTCAACGAGGTGCCTTTCGACCTTCGCCTTGAACACATCAATAAAACGGGAAAGGTTGCTGGAGGATTGATAGGCATCACTAGAAATGATCCAGCAAGAAACCGTTGGTCCATCACCTACAATGAACGTGCATCCTTGGCAGAGGATACCAGATCCCTGTTTGTACTGACACATGATGACGACGATGATGAGGACACGCACAAAGACAGCCTTTAATCAAGAATCAAGAGAGATAATCACGATGTCATTCAACTTGTTGATCAGTTCCAGAGATACAACGTCTTCCAACAAGAGCATATGTATGATTTAGTGTCCCTGACAACTGGTGATGTTGCCTCAGAAGAGATACTGAATGACCTTACATATGCTGCAGAGTCTGGCAAAAAAACTATCACTGAGTTGGTGAAAAAACGACTGGGCACAACGGACACAGACTTCCACGCCAGTCTCACCAAGAGAAAACCGAAAACATTCTCAAGCCTATACAGCACAGATACCAAGCTTGAACAACTCAGATCCAAGTGTGTGAAGCCTGACAGGGATATTTTTCGCCGCATCATTGTATCCATGGAGAGTGGCAGAGAGGTCAACATGGATGAGCTTCTCCAAAAAGAACTGTGTGCAGTCCCCCCGTTACTTGCCACAACATATTCAGTGCTCAGGCCTACAAACAAAGCTGACTTAGCCACCATACTAAAAGCTGGTGCAAAGGAAACAGAGCTCAGTCCATCTGTTATGAGAACATGCACCATCATTGATGGAATGACCTTAGTAAGAGCCATGGGAAAACCTCACAATGCATCAACCTTCGGGGAATATGCAGATGTGTTCACACAGAGAGTTGCATCTAATCTACATGGGAACATCACCAGAGTGGATATAGTGTTTGTTCGGTACCAACAAAACTCCACCAAGAGTGGAACAAGAACAAAACGCAGCACTACTTGTTGTAACTTGTTTTATTTAAGGCAGTAAAACATTTGATTATTTGATTTCTTGATATAAGTTCAAAGGTACGTTTCACAAGAAATGCTTTTATTTTGAAGTGCAAGTATGTCTCTTCCTCTGACGGCTTCCTGTTATGAAAAATTGAATACGAGCATGTCGAGTGCATTTTCTCTGTCTTCCACCGTTCTTTTTGGAAACTGTTTAAGGAATATAAAGTAAAGGTTCAGTTTGAAATAGACTGTGCTTGGTTCTTCATTTGAAGCTTCTATTACACAACATTTTGGTGCCGAAACCAGGGATTCTCAAGACTTTTAAGACTTTGAACTGTGTCGTAGTTTGGAAGCTAACTGGCTAATGCTAGCTGTTGAAATGACTGAGCGCTACGAACGGATGAGACGGAAGCGGGGAACAATACGAGCCTCGACAACGAAGCTGATTACTCGTATAGAAGAGGAGGTGAGCAAAGATGAACCAGACTCTGATAGACTCCGTGAAATTCTGACGTTATTGTCGAACAAGGAAGAAAGTGTATTAGACTTAGACAAAAGCATTGAGGATGAAACGCCGACGGACGATCTGGAGGCAGAGATTGAAAACACGCAGGATTACCAGGACCGCATTATCACATGGAAATCCCGGGCCACCAGAAGGCGCGGGAATCTGTGACTGTGCAGGTGAGCGATGTGAGTGCACCTTCAGTCAGATTGCTGCATAAACAGACTGTTAAACTGCCCAAGTTAATAATAGAAATATACGGTGGAGAAATAAGCCAGTGGCAAGAATTCTGGTCCCAATATGAAACAGCTATTCATGACAACGATGCACTGATCAAGAGGGAGAAGTTCACTTACCTGAGATCCTATCTGACTGGAGCAGCAGCAAGAGCTGTGGCAGGACTGGCCATGACAGATGATAATTATGATGCAGCAATACAATTGCTTCAGAACCACTTTGGAAGAAGAGACATTGTAGTAAGTGCACACATGTCCAAATTGCTAAACTTGACTCCTGTGAGAAGATCATCGGATGCTGCAGCTCTCAGACAACTGTACGATGAATGTGAAATACAAATTCGGAGTCTAGAATCCTTAGGGGTACACAGTGACACATATGGCTGCCTGCTATGCCCAGTTCTACTACAGCTCATACCAGAAGACATAGCATTAGACTATACACGCATTTCAGACTCTAGTGGCGAATGGAGGGTACCTGAACTCATCCTGTTTCTTCAGAATGAAGTCCAGAGCAGAGAGAGAGCCCTTCAGCTCACCAGACCGGGTAACACTAAAAAGGACTTTCTGCCAAATATCAGAACTGGGAAGCCACACACCCTTACTGAAAACAAACCTAAAAGTTGGAATGTGCCATCAGCGACTGCATTGCACACGGCAAGTAATAACTACCAGACATGTGTATATTGTGACAGTGCCAACCATAAACCAGAACATTGTCCAGACAATTCTGTTGCTGCTCGCAAAGATAAACTGCGAAAATTGGGAAGATGCTATGTGTGCCTTGGCCCAAAACACATAGCAAAATTCTGCAAAGTCAAGGGTGTTTCATGTGCCTTGTGTAGTCGCAGACATCACCAGTCAGTTTGTGATCAAAGTGAAGCTAAACCAGATGCCGACAGTGGAAGTACTGATGCTGTGGTATCAGCTGTGTCAAGCACAGTTAAAATGAAAGCTAATGTTCAGAACACAGTCCTGCTCCAGACAGTCAAAGCGTGGACAGAGGGCCCAGCAGGGAGAAAAATCATACGCTGTCTGTTGGATGGAGGCAGCCAGAGAAGCTTCGTTCATGAGAATGTAGTTAAAGCACTAAGACTACCAGTGGTTAGGCAGGAGACGCTACATCTTCACACTTTTGGAGCCACCTCTCCAATAATAGTACAGCGCAACGTTGTGAAAGTGTCCCTAAAAAATGTGTGGAATTCACAGCAAGGAATAGAGATCGAAGCAGTGGAAACCCCTCAAGTGTGCAGTGCTGTGATAAAAGTGCCAGGCGAACCAATCCAAAACGAATTAAAGAAAAAGGGTCTGCAGCTTGCTGATTTTCCATTGGAAGGTGCTGATGATCCAGAGCTGTCTGTGTTAATAGGAGCAGACTATTACTGGAAAGTAGTGACAGGCGAGGTCCAGAGGATAACAGAATGGCTGGTAGCTGGAGAAAGCAGCTTTGGATGGGCTTTGCAAGGGCCAGTAACAACCTCAGGTGTCACCGAAGCCACTTGTATGCACATAAGTCTAGAAGAGGACACTCAGATCTCCAAACAGCTACAGGCTTTCTGGGAGGTGGAGTCACTGGGCATCGTTCATGAAAAAGCCCAGAGCCCAGAGGAAACAGAGGCTCTTCAAAACTTCGAACATACTATAAAATACGATAATAAGATGGCTGCTATCAAGTCGAGTTACCATGGCGACCAGAGAGACAAGATCTCCCAAACAACTTCAGAGTAGCAAAGGGGAGGTTTGAAGGTCTTAAGAGGAGACTTAAAACAGATGTGACCCTGTACACAAGGTACAATGATGTCATACAGGATTACCTGCAGCAGGGCATCTGTGAGGATGTACCAGTGAACACATCAGCAGGAGAGCAACCGGAGGCTGTGAAATATTACATGCCACATCATGCTGTTATCCGAGAAGATAAAGCAACAACTAAACTAAGAATTGTGTTTGATGCATCATCACATGAAGAGGGTTGCCCCTCACTAAATGACTGTTTGCTGACGGGTCCAAACCTTAACCCAAATCTGTTAGATGTGCTCATTAAGTTCAGACTCCACCAGATAGCCTTTACTGCAGATATTACCAAGGCTTTCTTGCAGGTAGCTCTAGCAGAAAAGGATAAAGATGCTGTTAGGTTCCTGTGGCTACATGGGCCTCCAACCAAAGACGGTAAAGATGAGCTGCGTATCATGAGAATGAATAGAGTGACATTTGGAGTGTCACCTAGCCCTTTCCTGTTAGCTGCAACAATAAGAAACCATATCAAGCAGTATGAAAGAGAGCAGCATGTAGCAGTGGAAGCACTGAGAGAGTCTCTCTATGTTGATGATTTCATTTCCAGCTCATGTGACTGCTGGACATTTTAAAAGGCAAAGAAAATACAAAAAGAAGTGTACTACAAACATCAGCTCGAGTATTTGACCCCATCGGTTTCCTGACTCCCTTCACTATAAGAGTAAAGTGCCTGTTTCAAGAACTGTGGGAGAGGGGAATCGGTTGGGATGAGCAGCTGCCTTCAGACTTGGCTGAAAAATGGGATCAGTGGTGTGCAGAGCTGCCAAAGCTCTACCTGGTCGCCATTCCGAGGCGGTACCAAATTGAGATCCAACCAAACTCACAGACAATCAAACTGCATGTCTTCTGCGATGCCAGCGAAAAGGCATACAGTGCTGTTGCCTATCTGCAAGGACAACACAAAGATGGAGAGGTTGTAACAAGTTTTGTGGCCTCAAAGTCAAAGGTAGCTCCATTGAAGAAAATGTCAGTACCCCGCTTGGAGCTTATGGGTGCACTAATCGGGGCAAGGTTAGGGAATAATCTTCTCAAGCCACTCAACATGGACAAGATTCAGCTTTACATGTGGACAGATTCGATGATCGTTTTCCATTGGATTCGCAGCTCAGCACAAAGGTGGAAGCCTTTTGTGTCAAACAGAGTGACTGAAATACAAGGACTCACAAATCCAGAGTCGTGGGCTCACTGCAGCGGCAAAATCAATCCTGCTGATTTACCCACCAGAGGCCAGAGCGTCGAGAACCTCATCCAAAGCAAGCTGTGGTGGAGTGGACCCACTTCACTGTTACACACAGATGGAGCAGGAGTCATTGATGAGAGCTGTGATGCAGATGAGGTGAACGCTGAGCTTAGGTCTAAGTTTCAGGCTGTAGTACAGTTTACTAGCACTGAAGAAGCTGAACCACTACTAGACCTAGAGAAGTACAGCAGGTTAAAAACTGTATTGAGGATAACTGCATGGGTGGAAAGGTTCATAGCTAATGCCCGTTCTAATCAAAGGATTCAGGGAGAGCTAACTTCAGAAGAGCTCACAGCAGCAGAAGTGTACTGGGCAAAGGTAACCCAAGAGCAACATTTCAACCAGGAAATGTGTCAGCTGAAATCTGGACAAAACATAAAGAGAGATTCGAAAATCAAAGACTTGAAACCATTCTTAGATGAAAATGCCCTTATGAGTGTAGGAGGTAGGCAACAGCACTCTGATTTAAGTTTTAGGGAGAAACACCCATGGGTGCTACCTAAAGATCACAGATACACTGAGCTACTAGTTCAGCGCTGTCATGAGAGAGTGATGCATTCAGGGGTCAGAGATACTCTGGTTGAGGTGAGAGAGAGATACTGGATTTTAACGGGGAGACAGCTAGTCAAGCGGGGGGTATCACATTGTTTCATTTGTCGGAGACTGAAAGCTAAACCAGCACAGCAGGTTACAGCTCCACTACCCAGAGACCGAGTGACTGAGTCTCCACCCTTTGAATTAACTGGGGTAGATTTTGCAGGGCCATTGTATGGCAAGTCTAGCGGTCAGGCTAAGAAGGCATATATTGCACTTTTCACTTGCGCTGTCAGTGCATTTAGAGTTAGTGCATTTAGAGTTAGTGTCAGATCAGACGACAGGAAGTTTCCTCTTAGCCTTAAAGAGATTTATAGCAAGACGAGCACTGTGTAAAGTTATTTACTCAGAAAATGCATTCAAACGAGCAGACCAAGATCTAAAGGAACTATGGAAGTCATTCAAGGGCTCAGAGCTCACAGAGTTTTTCACTGACAAGGGGATCACCTGGAAGTTTATTATAAAACATGTTTTAACAGATCTCACTAGTCTCTCCCAGAAGCCACCCCACCAAGCAGCTCGCTCGGCAATAAACTTCCAGGTGATCCCCTTGTCAGTGAAAAACTCTGTGAGCTCTGAGCCCTTGAATGAATTCCATAGTTCCTTTAGATCTTGGTCTGCTCGTTTGAATGTTTTAGCATTGTCTGAGTAAATAACTTTACACAGTCCTCGTCTTGCTATAAATCTCTTTAAGGCTAAGAGGAAACTTCCTGTCGTCTGATCTGACACTAACTCTAAATGCACTGCCCTGGTGACAGCGCAAGTGAAAAGTGCAATATATGCCTTCTTAGCCTGACCGCTAGACTTGACACACAATGGCCCTGCAAAACTACTCAACGAAAGGTTCGCACAATTGTGAGTAGAGATGTAAAGCTACCTGCTAACTGGAATAGCTTCATTGAAATGGATGAAAACAAAGCCAACCTTACCCATTTCCTATCAACTGAGTTTGAGAATCATGTGCAGCTTTATGATGAGGAAATGGTTATCAGTGGAGGGTTTGAGGATCCTGAAAAAGTCACGACAGCATCTGTGATTGATGTATCTCCCCTACAAGCTACACATGAAGAAGCGGATACACGCATACTACTACATGCAGCTGATGCAACAATGAAAGGGTTTCAGAGGCTCATCATTCACTGCCGAGACACAGATGTGTTGCTGCTACTACTTGTATTTGCAAACCAACTAAGCCAAGAAGTTTAGATGAAAGCAGGAACAGCTAAGAAACCACGCGACATCAAAGTCCATCAAATCACACTACCAAATGAGATGCTCGATGGTCTGTTGGCATTTCATGCCATCACTGGATGTGATACTACGAGCCAGTTCACCGGAAATGGAAAAAGGACAGCATGGAAAGTGTTCCAGCAGTACCCGCATCTTCTCCACAACTTTGGTGAGGATGAAGTACCAAGTACCACTTCCCTATCCTTGGAAGAACAGATTGTATGTAAGCTCTATGACCTTAAGTCAACCAGCAACTCGATACAAGAAGTTCGCTGCGCTCTCTTTCGAAAACTTAAAGCCAATGTTGATACATTACCACCAACAGAAGATGCATTGTAAATGCACCTCAAGAGGGCCCACTACCAAACGAAGGTTTGGAAACAGTCACTAGTGACACATCCACAACTGCCCTCACCAATCAATTGTGGTTGGCAGATGATGAATGGTATGCTGGTCCCCATGCTTCTTACCAAGGAACCTGTACAATCCACATGCGTACAGCTGACAGTGTGTGGATGCAAGGAAAGTGGAAGACAGTGCAGTACCATACAGTGTCTCTGTTGCAGAAGAGGACTGTATTGCAGTGGGGCGTGTGGATGTGCTTGTGCAGCGTGGTGCATTAACTCCAATGACATTCAAGAAACTAACGGTGAAGAAACCGATCTTGATCTGGATGTTGTGGTGCGGCCGCCAGAAAAAAGCACATCAACAACGAGATCTTCAGTGTGCGATGCTCAGCCCTCCACATCAGCACGTGTACTGAGGGCACAGGGGCGTACAGATCGCCGTCTGTAACCAGCAAACATTGGCCTGTCCTCATCCTCGTAGACACCAGGATTCTAGTGCCCCACACTGCCTTGACTATACCTCGTCTATACATTTCCCTCCCTCTTCCAAAGAAACACGCCTGTTGGCTTGAACATGCCTAACCCCTGAGTTGCTCTGGTTCCTTCTGACCCTAACACTGGATTCATTTTATTGTTTTAGTTTTTATTTAATGTTTTATGTAATATTTTGTATACATACAATGGTTCCATTACTGGGAAGATGATCCTCAGTAATCCACAAAAATATTTTGTCTTATCATGGTATCCAAGTGTATTGTCAAAATACAACATTAAAAAGTCAAAAAGCATTAGCACGAAAGGTCACCTCGAGAATCATATAGATTTCCGCTTGGACATTACATTATTCAAACATGTGTAGTATTGCACTGTATGAAATTACTGTGCTCTAACTTGGCAAAAGTACCTAGCATACATTGGAATCATGATTCCTAAATTAGTTGGGCTACTATCTCATGTTTCCAAGCTGATATTCACTCTAAAAACATGTTTTCTTTTAGGCGGAAATTTAATTTTTGACTTTTTTTCAATGGTCTAGCTCTATTTTCTCTGACACAGTAACATCCATTTACATTCTGACACTTCTGCAGCCATCCCACTGCTGTCACCTTTCTTTTGATACCAGGATTATCTATATTGCCCTTGTGATTGGGGAGATATTCTATATTTATTGTGGGCATGTCATTTCGAGCAGGCAATCTGAAAAATGTGCCTGAAATGGCCTCTAAAAGTCACAAAATATTTTTTCAAACTTGTCAACCATCCTAGAACATCTTACATAGGTCCCCTCTTACCAAAACAATATGTTGACAGCTTCTACCCAAACATGGCAGCAAAAGTGTTAACGGAAGAACTTTTCAGGATTGGCCCCCTGACTATGGTGCGAACGGTCGGGAGTTGAGCATTTCTGTGACTCTGCCCAGCAGCTGCTCTTCTGAGAGGAACCGCTCTGACAGCTCTCTCTACTGGGAAACAGCTCTCTTTACTGTGAAACACGCAACAAATTTCACCCAAGCTTTCTCGAAGGTTAGTTTTGCTTTCTTACAACGTCACGTTAATGTTAACTTAACATTAAGTTTGATTGGCTATTGTTACTTCCATTAACAAGAGCTAGCTGTCTTAGCTAATAACAGTTAGCAGCTAACGTTTTCTGCAGTTAGTGTTGACCCTGAAAAACGTGATGTAGTTATTTAAGTTAACTTAACGTTATCTTACAAGTTGAGAGAGTTACGTTTTGTTTAAAATCGTCAATGTAGTGCACGTTAGAGGATTTGTGTTGAACATGACGTTAGCTAACTGTACCAAAGTGAACCCAACATTTGCCATTGTTATTTACTAGGGGTGTAACGGTTCACAGAAGTCACGGTTCGGTTCAAACCTCGGTTTGGGGGTCACGGTTCGGTACGGGTTCGGTACAACAAGGAAAAGGAAAAAAAGTCCCAAATGCATCATTTTTTTTGCTGTTATTTATTTTTAACAGTAGTGCAAGTTTTGGTATGAAAATAAGGAACTCTAACATTTGGAATCATTAACTGTATTACACAGTTAAAAACAAACCACAAACAGTAACACACACACTCAGATGGCCATATTATTTATAATGGCTGATGTCAAACAAAAAGGTTAAATAAGCTGTACAACTAAAAATAATGTCTTGAAAATATTTAAATAAATAATAAGAAAGTGTTTCAATCATAATCAATAAAAGGCAATACAGAACTGTATAACATCTCCTGATGTCTAAATATAAAATAAATGCAATGATAAATATAAAACAAAATAAAATCTGTACCTTTAGGAGCTTGTGAGTGTGTGAGGCCATTATGCCTAAATAAAGGTACTCAAGCTTTACTCTATTTTCAAGTTTTTCTTCAAAAAGATGAGTTTGTCTACGTTGTCAGTAGTGAGGGCAGATCTGTTGGCGGTAACTATGTCACCTGCCGTCGAGAAAACCTTCTTGCTGGGGACTGAGACTGACTCGGATGGGATTGAGCATGTTTGACGTGTTACCACTAGCATACCGCACCGCTGTCGAACAACGCCGACACACCGTCCTCGTCCGATCCACATCATTGTTGTAGTCCACAGGGAACCCAAAATGTTCCCACACAGCTGATTTAAAAGAAGCAGGTGGGTCTTCTAGCTCCTGTGTGTTGTGTGAACTCGCCATAGCTACTAACTGTTCTTCTTCATGTATTGTGTTTGTTTTGTTGTGTTTTGTTCTTGTTCTTCATTTGTTATTTACGGGCGGCTGGCTTTTAGGTGCAATACTGCCCCCTGGATTATATATAGTGTAATACTGCCCTGAGTGACAGACTTTTTTCCCACTCGTATAAAAAGGCGTATTCACTGTGTGACTGCATGTGCCGAACCGTGACGTCCGAACCGTGACGGTACGGGACGAATACGGATACCGTTACACCCCTATTATTTACCATAAGCAATTGTTGACTGTAACATCTATGCCAACAAACTGTCAAGTTCTTGCAACCACAGCTGCCCGAATTTTTACGTAAATGTTAAGGTTTTTTGTTTTTTTTACAGTGTACTTATATCTGTACATTTATTTTCAGTTTGCTTCAAGAAGTGACTTCAACAGACAGAAATGCAGGCCATATTTGGAAAGGCTGGACGCTACACAACGGAAAAAATTATGGACATAAACAATAAAAACAAAAAACACCATAAAAGAAATGTTGTAATTTCTTTGTTGCATTTCTTATCATCGTACTGTTTTTGTTCCCATTTAACCTGTTAGGCCCCGAGCCTGTTTATCTGGTCTCAGGCTCGAAAATGACATTCCCAGAACAAATGACCATATCTTCTAAAAGGGTTAAATTAATAATATTTGTTCTCAAAGTAATGATAAAACTGTGAGTTGGATGTAGAAAAGTCAAAATCAATATATATGTTTTTTATTTTAAAGAAAATTCAGATTGAACATGGTAAAAAACTGTAAATTATAGTTTCCGTCCAAAATATATGTTGTACTTATAGTGAAAACTAACCTTGGATCATCATCCAAGGTTAGTTTTCACTATAAGTACAACATATATCTACTAACCCATCGGTTAGTAGACTAAAAGCTTTAGGAATCAAAAGTACAACATATAATAAGTACCCTGTATCAAGATTGATGCAAAACAAGTGATATTTGACCTTTTAAGACAGATTTAGCAAAAAAAAACCTCTTCCGGGGCCATTTGGGTGGATTTTCCTTATCTCTGGCCCCCCTTGTTCGATGTTGACAGGTGACATCACTTTCTGACTGTTAGAGCCAATAGAATCCAAGGGAAATCGTCCCGCACACACTCATGTTACAAAAAAAAGGTAGCCTCTCTGTGCATGCTAGCTTGCCTTGGAGGGGAGAAATATCACTGCTCTGAAATCAAGCAACGGTAAAGCTGTTTTATTGCTTATGGATTATCAGGAACATTTCAAAGGGGACACAGTCACATTGGATTAACCTATGGATTAACTACACTATCGTTTTAATGCCATTGAAGACCAGTTTAGATCAGACAAAGATGAAGGTAAGCCATGTTAGCGTTGTGGGCTACCTAGCCCCACTTGTTTTGATGTACGTTTTTATTGATAACGTTGCGAGTTTGTATCCTTCAGTGTTGAGGTGGGCACCGTTAGATTCTGTGTCTCCTTGCGATCATAAACGATGTGTTGGATGTGCACCTAGGATAAGTAATAAGGGAGCTAGGAGTGATTATCGGTGCAGTAATAGGTTAGCATTTTTCGCTCGGGTCATTTAGATGCTTCTTATGAGACTTGTGTTTTGTTTTGGTAAAAATAGTTTGTATCGTCAGTTAGCTGAGATTTTCCCCGTTAATCTGGTAAAACACATTAATAGGTTCTTAAATATTAAGATCCCCTGAGGCACAGTGTCGTGAAAAAAAAACTAAAGTACCCGCCGGCGGGGACCTTCGGGCTCAACAGGTTAAATATTTAATACTATTTATTCTTTTTATTTTAAATGAAATGCACCTGTTTTAGATAATATATTTAATTTGTAGGTTAATTTGTAGGTTGGTTGTTTTGGTATAATTATTGTATTGTTACTGTGTATTTTAATATATTAACTAGCTATTTATTTATATTTATTATATTAAAATACTGTTATGAAACGTATACAATGTATTTAATGTGGTAGTTACCAGAATACATGACACAATGAATCTTTGAAATGTATTTATGTTCTCTGGTTTAAATAATCATACCAGTATTTATACAGATGTAGCACTCCAGATCAGACTCAAATGGGTGTGTCCCAGTCATAGGGGGTACATAAACACCCATATGAAAAAGATCGGTTTACATTTGAATAATTAAATAAGTATGTGAGCATAACCAATAACCCATAGCCAATAACAAATACATGTAACGTATTTTATGTTTGTTGTTCATTCATATCTTATTTTACTATTTTATTTATGCATTTTTTTTATCTCTCCAGTTTAAAACGATATGTCTGGTTTACTGTCCTATAGTTTACATTGGAATGATTTCAAACCTGTTTTATCCCAATAATTATAAAGGAGTGCCTTGGAAATATGTGTTTACATAAATTGTGATCAAAACGTTTGAGACCCACTGAGATAACTTAGAGACTAAAGTGAACTATCTAAACACTCAGAGTCCTTTACCTCACTGAACTGAAGTTATCAGCCAGTTATCAGTCAGTATCAGTCTGACTGGACTCTCCCTCCACATCATTGTAGAAACATCTTCTTCTTCCGTTAGAGCAGCTAGCACCAGATGCTAATAACAACAGCGCCAGATAAGCCAACATCCCCCATTTTCATCACTTGCAGCGCCCATCGTACAGGGCGAATGAAACGTGTAACCGGGGTGAAAAAGGGTGTTACATTTACTTAATTATGAATGTTGTTACATCAAGGCCGAAAATTAGGATGAGCACCAACTGTCAAAACATTTGTTTTCCCTCCCAGAGCTGTCAGCGCAGCGCCTCCACAGATCTGGCGCCCTAGGTGAACATCTATAACGCCAGTGCAACGGGCCGGCCCTGATCTCAGGTTACACTGTTGTAGGTACAACGCTACATTTCCCGCCCCGCTGCAGTCATACAGTAGGCTACGGAGAGTGGCGAGAAACATTTCCTCAGGCTTCGAAAAGCGGAACGCTTACAGGTGGGCCCCAGACAGTGGAGACAAATTCACCATGGCCTTGAACTCACCTGATCTGATAAATGACATGTCACTATTTGACCAAAATCAATATGGTCCTACCAAAGATGGTGTAAACATGGCCATTGATTATATCAATATGATATTTCACAAGGCAGCTATTAAAGCTGACCTTATAAAGCAAAAACGGAAGCCTGTTAAAAGGCAAAACGCTGACAAATGGTTTGACCAAGAATGCAAGACCATCAGAAAAGACCTGAGAAAAATAGCAAATGAAAAACATCGGCAACCAAACAACCCAGCCTTACTCATTAGATACAATGACGTCTTAAACAAATATAAATGTACAATAAGGAACAAAAAACAAAATTATACCCACATGAAACTTGAGGATATTGAGAAAGCCATTGATCAAAATCAATTCTGGGATCTGTGGAACAACTTCAACACAAAACAACCACAAGCATTACCCATCCAAAACGGTGACATCTGGAGAGAACATTTTGAAAGTTTGTACAAAGACATACCAATAAATCTAATAAATTCAAATCAATGTATTAGAAAAGAGAAACTCCAAACATTAGAAGAAACTATTAAAGACAACCAAAACCCTCTTGATTTCCCAATGACTTGGGAAGAATTGACCACACAGACACAATCTCTCCGGCCAAGGAAAGCTTGTGGCCCAGACAACATTAAAAACGAAATGCTCCGATGCAGCACCCCAGAGATGCAGGGTACAGTGTTAAAGCTGTTCAATATCGTATTGCAGTCAGGATGTTTTCCTGACATCTGGTGCAAAGGGCTCATTTCCCCCATTCATAAGAGTGGAGACAAATCAGACCCTAATAACTACCGTGGCATCTGTGTCAGTAGCTGTCTGGGGAAATTATTCTGTAGCATTCTAAATAAAAGAATACAAGATTTCCTTAACCAACAATCCATCTTGAGTAAAAATCAAATTGGCTTCCTTCCAAAACACCGCACCACCGACCATGTGTATACCCTTCACACTTTAGTTAACAAACATGTACACCAAACACAAAATGGTAAGATATTCACTTGTTTCATTGATTTCAAAAAAGCTTTCGACTCTATTTGGCACGAAGGGCTCTATTATAGACTTCTACATTGTGGTATAGGGGGCAAAATGTACGATCTGGTTAAATCAATGTATTTAGAGAATAAATGTGCTGTTAAAATTGGAGACAAACAAACTGAATTCTTCACCCAGAGAAGAGGCGTTCGTCAGGGTTGCAATTTAAGTCCCACTTTATTTAATATATATATAAATGAACTTGCTGTTCAGTTGGATCACTGTGCTGCTCCTGGCCTCTCCCTCCTAGATAGAGAGGTGAAGTGTCTGCTTTATGCTGATGACCTTGTTCTGCTGTCTCCTACTGAACAAGGACTCCAACAGCAGCTGGACATAGTAGACCAGTACTGTAAGGACTGGGCCCTGGCAGTCAATATGAAGAAAACTAATGTCATGGTTTTCCAAAAACGCCCCAGATGTCAGGAGAACAAATACCAGTTTACCATAAACAATCATATCATCGAACATAGTATGAGTTACACCTACCTCGGTTTAACCATAACAGCATCGGGAAGTTTCAACATGGCAGTGAATGCACTCAAAGAAAAAGCCAGAAGAGCTCTAAATGCAATTAAGAGAACATTTTATAATGTCCAAATTCCAGTTAAAATCTGGCTCAAAATCTTTGATAGTGTGATCCAGCCCATTGCGCTGTACGGTAGTGAAGTATGGGGTCCACTCAGTCACCAGAGCTATGCCCGCTGGGACAAACATCCAACAGAGTCTTTACATGCAGAATTCTGCAGATACATTTTACGTGTTCAGAGAAAAACACCAACAAATGCATGTAGAGCAGAATTAGGCCCACTAACCCACTGATCATCAACACTCAAAAGAGAGCACTAACATTCTTTAACCACCTTAGATCCAGCCCCCGAGACACCCTCCACTCCAAAGCCCTCCAGAGCCAAGAGCTGACCCCAGAAAAGAGTCCCCTATGGCAGCTGGTGCTGAGGCTAGCTGCCCCCTCTCAGAGCCACTCTGACCAGTCTCTCAGCAGCACTACTCTCCAAACACCAATCGCAGTCAAACGCATAATAACACAATGTAAAGACAACTATTTACAACATTGGGAAGACGAGACGAGAAGCCAAAGCAGATTAGAATGTTACCTGGCTCTGAACAGAGAGTACGAGCTTGCAGAATATCTTTCTACTGTCAGAGATAGAAAGCAGAGACAGATCCTAACCAAGTACAGGCTCAGTGACCACAGACTGGCAATCGAAACAGGAAGACTCAAAAGATCCTGGCAACCAAAAGAGAACAGAATATGTGGTCACTGTACGACAGGTGAGACCGAGACAGAGATGCACTTCCTCCTGAAGTGCCAAACATTCAACGAAGTAAGGAGCGTTTACTGGAACAAGTTGAACTCTGTAATCCCAGGTTTCAAGGAGGTTGATGACC
This sequence comes from Pseudochaenichthys georgianus, assembly GCF_902827115.2. Classification (NCBI taxonomy): domain Eukaryota; kingdom Metazoa; phylum Chordata; class Actinopteri; order Perciformes; family Channichthyidae; genus Pseudochaenichthys; species Pseudochaenichthys georgianus. Next base: position 87,427 of record NW_027263054.1, on the reverse strand, counting down.
TCTCAAGACTGAGAGTACTCCTAGGAGAAGGAGACAAGGCACACCTTGCTGCCCAATATGTATACACATGCCACAACCTGAGGGACAGTGAATGACACACACACACACACACACACACACACACACACACACACACACACACACACACACACACACACACACACACACACACACACACACACACACACACACACACACACACACACACACACACACACACACACACACACACACGTGTTGAAATGTAATTATATCACTGTATATATATCATCAATAATATGTAAACATTTGAAATGTATGTTAATGTTGTTCATTATTTTGTATTGTGATGCTTTGGCAACATTGTTTAATTTAACTTTCATGCCAATAAAGCCCCTTTGAATTTGAATTTGTGGGAAAAGTACCGCAGTGTGAATGCGCCTATAGTCTGCCGGAGTGTGAACAATAGTCACAGAATAGCAAAGCTTATATACAAGATAGGGCGGGCAGAGTTTTTGTGTAGCTAGGCGGAACACCTCAGAAATCTGCTTCCAAACGGATGTCTCATATTGTTATTAGACACCTGTGTCCTTGAGCTGTAGAAAGTATAACGGTTATCAGAATATGGAAGTTCAAACTTTGTGTGAAGAGGAGTAGTTTCAACATAGTCTGCCAAATCAGCTCTGTGGCCTTGAAGCGCTTAAGAAAAATAACCCTCATTAGAGTATGCAGAGAAAACAGCATATATCAGGAAATGGTACAGTAGTGTTAGACAATGCTTTTAGAAGTATATGGTTTTACCATATAAGGTAACATAAGAAATTGCCACTACACGATTTTCATTTACAAACTCTAGTCTTTGCTTTCAGAATATGAATCACCATATTCAGACAAGGAAATGTTTCAAGCTTTAGGCAGGATGACCTCAGCTTACACCGCCACCACTGATCCTTCTCAGCACTGCTCCCCCTGCCTCCCGTTGTCTCCACTAAAAGAATGAGCGAATGTCTCATAGTCACATGGCAGGATGCAGGACAGAGGGAAACACACATACAAAAACTCTCTGAAGCTGTAAAGGTACAATGATCACCGTCCAACGGAACAACTTAACATGAAAGACTACACAAAATGTGGTCTGCACATACACACACACAGAATCAGCTACTGTCCTCCATGCGACTTCCCTCATTATTGTCCTAGCGTAGAAATAATTGCAGCATTCCAGAACAGGCACACCATTGTGTCGTTCATCCTTACTGTTTTGTACTGATGGAAATTGACTGCAAACTTTGCAGGCCTGTTTATCGTATTCATGGCTTGGTAGTTATTATGATATGTAAAATCTTTAGAATAATAATTAGAGAAAGAAAATACAATAAATATATCGCTGGAAAACAAACACTGTCCTCTTCCCAGCCGTAAATAGAACTCAACATTTTTCAAAAGCAGATTCAGAATCAAAGAACGTTATCCCATGGGGAAATTAAGTTTTGTGACTTTTGTACCATTTATAGAATAGAATGAATTAATATTGACATAAACATAGGAAGCTGAAGTAACAATGTGCAATAGCAGTCCCTGTAGCCGCGCAGGAACACTCATGGTGTTCCCAGGATTATATCTCAAATCTCACAGAGGATCTGGGAAAGGCTGCAGGTTGGGGTCAATGTGACTGAAATGACAAATCACAATATCACTTTTTTCTGATAAATCTTCTACTTTGTTGATCTGCATTATTATATTTTACATAAAAATGTTTTCAAAAACAAAAATCATAAAGTTTAAAATGTGTATTTTAGTTAATTGTAAAATATGATCAGTATACACTGTAGTTTTGTCATATATTGTCCTATTTTCGTTGTATTGTGTTTTTAAATCTTCATAACTCACTGTCACTTTTGGAAGATGAGTATTAACCAAAACTGTACTCACATGTGTGTCCAGGATGCCGGCTCACTGCTCCTGCTGCTAATAAACAGCTCGTGATCAGTGACACCATTCATGGAAACAAACAGTAGTAGAATAATGAGACCATTAGATGATTCGTTCATAGCAAGAACATTCATTTGTTCTACCATTTTACTTACTATTTAATGAATCATTTAGTTGTTTCATATATGACGGTATAACTTCCAGGTGTAGCAACCTAAAGATAGAGGTACAGAGAAATCAATGAAGTATTAAAATACTGATCAATAATTAAATTATAATTTGTTGCCGCCCTGCACGTGAGAACTGTTTAGTGAAAAGCCTTTATGAGAGTTGTATTATAATCAGGTGAAGTGATGACATATTTGTGCAGTTAATGTTTTGCTTGTACAACTTTGATGTATGAAACCAAAGGGATAGTTGAGCAAATGTAAAACTCAAACTAAAATCTGAAGATTCTGTTTCTTTTAGGACTAAAAGATGGAGAGTAAACACTTATTTTCACTGGAGTGTTTACTGTGGAAAAATAATGGATGTAAAATTGTAAATATGTATGTATAAGGTATGTCCCTATAACAAACGATAACCTGAAAATGTTTTCCCCTTTACAGGATTTTGTTACACATGAATTCATGTGTAAAAAGTGTGTATAATGTATAATGTCAACAAGGCTGCCAAGTTCAACATTTACATGTTTCTTTCAGGGATTGAAAGAAACCTGCTGCCCTAACCCAGATGTTCAAACTGAGCATTGAATGATAGTTTTAGAATTAACCTGCTCCATATCTGGGGATAGGATACTGTTGATGAATGTTGACATGTTTCTAAATATTGATTGCATTTTGAACAGGCAAAAAAGATGCAGAATCAGTGGCTAAGGGCAGAGTCCTGCACGGGTCTGATTTGCAAGACCCGCTCCCGCCCCGCACCCGCGACGTGCAATACCGAACCCGCCCCGCTACCCGCACATATTGCCAATTAGTTCCGCAACCCGACCCGACCTGTCCGCACAAGATCTGCAACCCGACCCGAATCCGCATATATATGAGCAGTGAAAACGTGCAATTATTAACACACGCAGTTGCATATTTGTCTCAAAAACTGTGGGATGTTGGTTATTTTCTCCATCTAGGATGACACCAAAAGCCTCCCAGACGTTGGATTTCGCTCTTGAGGAAGTGGTATTGAAAATGCTCTATTCTCCGCTAGAGAGATTCACCTCAGCCATTTCGAATGTGGCACGCTCAGCAGCATATTTATACACTGCAGAGGTTATGATTATGCGCGGTCCTGCGGGGGAGAGGTCTGAGAATTTAAACATTAAACTAAATTATTATTATTTTAATATATTTATTATGCAACACCAGAAGCGACCCATCCCGCATCATCTTTGTTTTACCCAGAACCGAACCCGGAAAAAAGAATTTGAAAAAATACCACCCGTTAATCACTTTTTTTTAAGTCACCCGGTACCCGCGGGTACCCGACCCGAAGCAGGCCAAGGGGATACCGTGAGAGATGTAATTCCAGAATGGGAATACCAAAGAAGTTGATGATGTGATAATGAAACAATGTTGTAATATTTTAACAGATATTAGAGTAACTGAGGTTTGAAATGTAGAAAGAACATAATATTACAGTTAAGTTAAAGGGGACCTATCATGCAAAATGCACTCTTGTACGTCTTTAATACATGAATATGTGTCCCCGGTGTGTCAGGGAAGTCACCAAGTGGCAGAAAATACAACCCTCTCTCTTTTCCTCCATACCCAAAACTTTAAAAAAGGGGCTGATCCAGATTTGAATGATTTCCTGTCACAAAAGGGGTGCTCCGCTTATTGGTAAATTCTCCACCTATCAGGGGAATGAGAGGTTGGGCCACGGCTGGCCATTGCTGCTCGAAAGTGCTGGAGACGCTGTAGTAAATATGCCAGGCCTGTAAGTGGCGCTGTAGTCTGCCACAAAAGCATTGAAGAAGACTTCCCTTGCATGGTTGCCATGGTTGCCCTTCTGTTTATTCTCCGCTGTGGCTCTTTTTCTCCCTCCCCGAGGCAAGCATTTGCGCCTCCTGCTTTAAAACAAATGAATAATGACTATATAATAATATGTAAGGGATCATGTGCAGCGACACGGTCATTATGGGGAAAAGAACACCGACAGGCTGATCAGGAGCCCGACGCGAAGCGGAGGGATCTAAATCGGCATGAAGGTGTTATATGTCATTATATTAATCATGGGCGCGGGAAGGGGGGTGCTGAGGGCACTGCAGCACCCCCTAGCGGCAGGCAGGGGGTACGGAGCTCCCCTGTCTGAATTATTATTTGACGGTTATTGCTGCTCCCGCTGTGCATAATCTGTGTAATATGTAGCCAATAAATTCCACATTGTTGGTAAAATAATATGTTGGCCTGCACCGAATGTTGTTTCTGTAGCCCTGGACAATTCTACCTCCATAATATAATACATTAAACGTGCTTTACGTGAAAGTCTGGAGCACTTACGTCGAGTGTCAAGACACTAGAGAGGACGACAGAATTGTAATTTCCCGTGTTCAGTGAATGCAACAGAGGCAAGACACCAGACCAATCAGAGAGTTGCATGGAAATGAAAGTGTGCTTGTGTCATTCAAGCTCGTGTGTGTGTGTGTGTGTGTGTGTGTGTGTGCGTGTGTGTGTGTGTGCGTGTGTGTGTGTGTGTGTGTGTGTGTGTGTGTGTGTGTGTGTGTGTGTGGAAATAGCGCATTTAGTGTGTGAGAGAGAGAGAGAGAGAGAGAGAGAGAGAGAGAGAGAGAGAGGGAGAGAGAGGGAGAGAGGGACCGGTGCCAGCAGCAGGGACCGTGTTGTTAGCATCTGGTTAGCGAGCTGCACTAACGGACATACAGAGCTGTTGGTTCCACAGCAAGCTGGAGGAGAGCTCTCCTCTCAGACTGAGAGGCTCAGGTGAGCTAAAGGACTCTCTGAGTGTTTAGATAGTTAACTTTAGTCTAAGTTATCTCAGTGGGTCTCAAACGGTTTGGTCACAAATTATTCAAAAGATTATGTCCGCGGCACACCTTCATATGACCATTATCGTTATAAAAAAAATAAGAGAATAAAGGAAAAACAGTTAAGAAATACTATATGGCAGTAAAACAAGCATACAGTTTGAAAGACAGATGCGCTGCAAATAAAATTAGACTCTGTTGCTCCTTTGAAAAAGAAGAAAATAAAACAACATAGATTAGCTCCATGGCATAATGCCGAAACCCGTTCCACTAAACTTGAAGAATCTCGTTTAATTTGGCATATTACTCTCAATGAATATAAGAAAGCACTGCGTAAAGCGAGAGCAGCCTACTACTCTTCATTAATAGATGAGAATAAGAATAATGCAAGATTTCTTTTCAGCACTGTAGCCAGGCTGACAGAGAGCCACAGCTCGATTGAGGCTTCTATTCCCATAGCACTCAGTAGTAATGATTCTATGTGCTTTTTTAACGATAAAATTGTTACTCTTAGAAACAAAATGAATGACCTCTTGCCTTTGACCAGTATAGTTTTATCAACAGCTCCCGAAAACGTAAGTTCTAATATTACACTAGATAGTAAACTAGATTGCTTTTCAGCCATAAACCTTGAACAATTACATTCAATGATTCTCTCTTCTAAACCATCAACGTGCATGTTAGACCCAATTCCAACTAAGCTGTTGAAGGAAGTTTTTCCATTAATTAGCACTTCTTTATTAAATATTATGAATATGTCTTTATTATCAGGCTATGTTCCACAATCAATTAAAGTTGCAGTGATAAAACCGCTTCTTAAAAAGCACTACCTCGTCCAGAGGTTTTAGCCAACTATAGACCTATTTCTAATCTTCCGTTCCTCTCAAAAATTCTTGAGAAAGCGGTCGCAAAACAGTTGTGTGATTACTTAAAAAACAATGATTTATTTGAAGATTTTCAGTCTGGCTTTAGAACACATCATTGCACAGAGACAGCTCTGGTTAAAGTCACAAATGACATTCTAATAGCCTCAGACAAGGGACTTGTCTCTATTCTTGTTTTGCTCGATCTCAGTGCTGCATTTGATACTATCGACCATGATATCCTATTGCAAAGACTAGAGTACTTATGCCCCTTTCACACCAGCGCTTTTTCAGCTCCGGCTCGGAGCTGGAGCCTGAAAAGCGCCGGTTTTTCCTGTTCACACCGCAGCGGCGCCGGCTCTTAGCTCCGGAATCGGGTTCACTTCCAGCTCCAAAAAATTGTCGGTCTAGAGGCAAGAGCTTCGGAGCTAAGAGGTGGCGTCGCTTACGTCTCTCTTACGTCGAGGTGTGCAGGAAACTAAACCCACCTCCCCTGAACATGGGTCGACTGTTATGCCTGCCTACAAGCAGTAGTGCTTATAAATACACTTTATAAAGTCAGGCAACACTAACCAGGCTTCGTGTGATTCTGTTTATTTGTACCTTACTTTGACCATCCGTTCACTGTTATCGATCATTGTGGAGAGAGGCAGACGTGTTGTTTTGTATTATTGCAGCTATCGGATGCAAGTAGTCAGTTTAGCTTCGGTTGCTATGCTAACATCACCCGTTTTATACCAGAGAAACTTTCATAACAGCGTTGTGATACCAAACAGCGTCAATTCAGACTGACACACATTCACTTAGGCTAAGGGGAACTGGGGATATGCATCAGCTGCTTGTGTGAGTCGGACAGTGAATACTTTAGAGCGGCCGCTGCAGTGTGAGCTAACCGGGAGCTAACGGGAGAATACACTCCTGTGGAAGAGCAGCACTGCAGCGGTCGGTAAATGCTGCAGAAACACATTAATAAACAATGAACCACGGCACTCTGGAGCAAAGTATAAGGTTGGAGAAGTCGTTATTCAATTTATTCTGGCTTCGTGTGATTAAAAGCAACACGATCATCGACCCGACGCAGTTCCCCGTTGTTGTTGTTGTTGTGAGCGCCGTAATGGCTGCCGTTGGGGAGCAAATCAGGATGTAAACGGTGACGTCATGACGCAGCAGGGGCAGCTCTGGGGCGCCAGTGGGCGGTGTGAACAGAGCGGGAGCTGAAAAGGGAAACCGGAGCTGAATCAGAAAAGCTCCCGCTCGGAGCTAGAAAGGGAAAAGCGCTGGTGTGAAAGCCGCATTAGTTGGCATACAGGGAACTGCTTTAGGCTGCTTTAGGTCCTATCTATCTGAACGCTCTCAGTTTGCACGTGTTAACGATGAATCTTCCACGCAAACCAAAGTTAGCCATGGAGTGCCACAGGGCTCAGTGCTCGGACCTATTTTGTTCACATTATATATGCTTCCGTTAGGCAATATTATAAGGAATCATTCTGTACATTTTCATTGTTATGCGGATGATACTCAACTATATTTATCAGTCAAGCCTGATGAAATTAATCATCTAAATAAAATTCAAGACTGCCTTAAGGACTTAAAAACGTGGATGATCTTAAACTTTTTGATGTTAAACACGACCAAAACTGAAGTTATTGTACTTGGCCCGAAGAATCTACGAAACAAATTATCTAAAGATATGCTAACTATGGATGGCATTAATTTGGCCTCCAGTGAGACTGTAAGGAATCTTGGTGTTATATTTGATCAGGATTTATCCTTTAACGCTCACATAAAATCAATTTCAAGGACCGCCTACTTCCATCTACGTAACATTGCAAAAATCAGGCATATCTTGCCTCAAAACGATGCAGAGAAACTAGTCCATGCATTTGTTACTTCAAGGCTGGATTATTGTAACTTCTTATTATCAGGGTGTACCAAGAAGTCAGTCAAGTCGATTCAGCTGATTCAAAATGCTGCAGCTCGTGTACTAACCAGAGTTAGGAAAAGGGACCACATTACTCCTGTTCTGGCTGCCTTACACTGGCTCCCTATAGAACACAGGATATAATTTAAAATTCTTCTTCTTGCCTACAAAGCCCTTAATGGGCAGGCGCCATCTTACCTTAAATAACTCATTATACCCTACTGTCCTACTAGGGCATTGCGTTCCAAGAATGCAGGGTTGTTGGTTGTTCCTAGAGTCTCTAAAAGTACAATGGGAGCAGAGCCTTCTTATCAAGCTCCACATTTGTGGAATCAGCTTCCAGTTTGTGTTCGGGCGGCAGACACCCTATCCATTTTTAAGAGTGCGCTTAAGACCTTCCTTTTTGATAAAGCTTATAGACCCTTTTTGTGTTTGTACACAATGATGACGTAGAACGTATGCGCGTGCATAGTGGCAACAGAAGGATGGCAAAGATAAACAGCTTGTCAAGCTACGCAAGGGGATTATCAACTAAAGATCGTGAATGTTACCTTAACAAGTTGACTTTGACAAATGGTGTCCGACTTCCAGATCCGTGTTCTATTGATGAGTGGGTTGAAGACATTAGCAAGTGGCCAAATATACAGTGGCCAGATATATATACCTATTTAATTGAGAAACCGAGTGTGTACACCAGAGAGAAATTACGAGCCTATAAATCACTGGATGCTTACGAATACGTTGTCTGTGGTCATGTACAGAACGTCGTCAAATACCATGACATAGACTCAGAGTTTTGTATTTTGAGATCAGAAATTCTCCCTAGTCAAAGACAAGGACACAAGACAACGATGGCTTGGGTTATAATCAACCAACGAGAAAACTACGTCCTCACAGCGAATTGCACCTGTATGGCGGGGTAAGTAGCCTATTATTTGGTGTTGTGGGCTTGTAGGTAACAGTTCAGGGGTGTGTTACTGTCCTTTCAGCTGGCTATTACTCTCCTTTCCATATCAAAAATCGTATGCTTTCATCATAACCAGGGTTCGAAACTAACATTTTCATGAACAACAACACAGTGACAACAGGGTTCAAAATGTCAGCAGCCAATATCATTCAGTTACATTCAAAACCTGATTAAGCTTAGGATACTTACTCACATGTCTAGTAAGTTAGATGTATCATAGCCAGAGCCGAGATTTGTCTGAGAGCAAATGTTACTTTCAAGCCCAGTATGTTTATTATGATTTTGTGAAATTTCAGGCTTGGATCATGCTGCAGCCATGCAGCTGCAATATTATTCAAAGTTGAGCTCTATGTTAGGATGGGAAGGACAGAGAAAGCAGCGGTTACTTCTGGAGTGTGCATGTGGAAAGACATCAGCAGGAAAGAAGTCAGACCAGCTCCATTGAGGGAAATCAGCTTCCACAAACCAAAGAGGCTTGGCAGGCAACTTCCAGCAGCTTCAACATCTGCTCGGAAGAATAGTATCACACCCAGAGGCATGTAATAGTTGACAGAGCCTAGATAAGTTTCCTTTGTGCATTAGTGCATAGTGCATTTAATTAATTCTCAGGATTTCACCTCAGTGTTTTGACACCATAATGTAGCCTGAGAAAGGTGTTACTTGGTGATGCAGAGATGAAAAGGCCTACATGACTTTTTGTAAACATACACGCTCAGTTTGAATAGTTTCAGTATCATTTATTATGTTAGTTTGAATATGTCTGTCCTTTTGTCTTCAGATTACTGATTATAGAAATTCGATTGTTTGTTATCTACAGCTTAACTGGTCTGGTTTTAGAATAATTCAGTCATTATTCTTAAAATGTGAACATTATGCAGCACACAAATTGTGTCTTTTTGTTGCTCTATTATCAGTGTTGACAGATGATGACATCCGGGAACTGCGGGATGTGGACCCAGGTGCTGCAGTGCTGACGAGCCTGGAAAACAGTGACACGGACACTGCATCGTCTGACACTGATTCAGAGGAGCATCCAGACTTACCTGAGCCCTTGACTGCTTTATTTGATGCAACACTCCGGGAACTCTCACCACAGGAAATGAATATGAAATGTGAGGATACATTTCACAAACTAAAAACTACACTACAACCTCAACAATGTGAGAAACTGGAATTTGTGACACGGAAACAGTCAAGGTCAAATGAGTGGCACACCTATAGGGCTGGTCGGATCACAAGCACCAAATTTCACCATGCAGCCACAACTGACAAGATCAGCAAAACATACCTAAATGACATAATGCAGTACAACAAAACAGAGTTAAATGTCCCATCTGTGCTCTGGGGTCAAAACATGGAGCAAACGGCAAGACAAGCCTACACTGCATTTATGTCCCAAAGCCATACAGATTTCAGCATCAGCTCATGTGGCTTAGTAGTGCAACCACACACAATGAGCCACACCTTGGATCATCGCCAGATGGGATAGCAAGATGTACCTACTGTGGCAAAGGGGTGGTAGAGATAAAATGTCCCTACAAATACAGGAATAGCCTTCAAGGATGTAATAATTAATAATAATAATAATTCCTTACATTTATTATAGCGCATTATCAATGACTCAAAGCGCTTTACATATACACACATTGCACATCATACATGCAATGGTCAGATACTGTGGACAATACCCACAGGAGCAAGTTCAGGTGAAGGGTCTTGCCCAAGGACCCACCAGCTTTACAGACGCAGCAGCAGCGGGTTTCACCCCTTGATCTGATGATCATTGCACAGCGCACTGCGCCACACCGTCCATCTTCACGCCTCGAGGTCATCGAGGCGCTTTTACAAGTATACATTAGTATTATACATGTACTGTGGACAATACCCACAGGAGCAAATCCGGGTGAAGTGTCTTGCCCAAGGACACAACGGCCTGACGCAGTGGCGGCGGGAGCGGGTTTCGAACTGGAGTTCCCCAGCACTGCCCCTTGATCTGATGATCGGATGCACAGATCACTGCGCCACCCGTCCCGATGTACAGAAGACAAGCAGTTTTGTCTGGACAAGTCATTCTCGTTGAAACATTCACACACATACTACTACCAAACTCAACTTCACATGTTTGTGTGTGGTGTTAGCTACTGTGACTTTGTGTTGTGGACTAAGGAGAAGTTCATTGTGCAACGTATCCTAAGAAATGAAGAGTTTCTGCAGGAGGCTTTGCCAAAAGCACATGACTTCTTTAGCTCGAGTGTGTTGCCTGAATTACAGACAAGAAGACATGATCCTGTCTTGGTGTCACAGAGAGCCTGCGAATACTGTGAAAGACCAGATTTTGGTAAAATGATAATCTGTGTCAAATGCAACAACCACATTCACTACAGTTGTGCACCCATAAAAAGGAAGCCAGCAACATGGTTATGTAGGAAATGTGTGAGAGTTGAGGCTTGAATGCCTTCATGTAGGAGTGGACAATATAATGTATTGTATTGTGATAGGAGACCAGATATGGTGTTAGATGTCATTTCATTTCATTTCATTTCAAACCTTTATTTAACCAGATTGGTCCCATTGAGATCATAGATCTCTTTTTCAAGGGAGACCTGCAGCATATAGGTTCCACATGAAACATAAAACAATAAAGGACATTATACATTATATTTACAGGATACATAGTTATAGACATTTACAAGTGCCCATTGTATCAGCAAGCATTTCATTTAGCCTAGCTTTAAAAACATGCAGAGGAATGAGATTGCTCAGTTTCAATTCTTGCTGAAGATTGTTCCAAGCAAGTGGAGCTGCGCACATAAAAGCTGTCTTACCTAAGACAGTCCTTGCTCTTGGCACATCTAACAAGACTACATCATGTGACCTCAGACAATAGCTGCTTGCAACTCTCTGTGTTATCAGAGAGCAGATATAATACGGGAGTTTACCCAACAAAGCTTTATAGATAAACGTGTACCAATGACTGAGCCTCCGTACAGAGAGTGATGGTAAACCTGCCTTGGTATACAGTGTACAGTGATGTGTAAGCGCTTTACAATTTGTGACAAATCTCAGAGCACTGTGATACGCAGCATCCAATTTGCTCAGGTAATTGGCAGGTGCATTCATATAGACCAGATCCCCATAGTCCAGCACAGGTAAAAAGGTCACAGTGACTAGCCTTTTCCTGGCCTCAAGCGAGAAACAGGACTTGTTTCTGAAAAAGAAACCTAGCCTAACCCTCAATTTTTTAAGCAGGTTATTGACATGAAGTTTAAAAGAGAGACAATCATCAAGCCAGATACCAAGGTATTTGTAACAGGCAACAACTTCAAGTTTTGTTCCTTGCGTAGTTACAATATCCAAAACAGGCTCTGGTGTCTTTCTAGCTTTCGAAAAGAGCATTACCTTGGTTTTATCCACATTTAAAAGAAGCTTTAATTCAGAGAGTTGAGTCTGAATAGTGTTAAAAACAGCTTGTAATTTAACAACAGCCTCTTTAATGGAGGGACCTGCACAATACATCACAGTATCATCCGCATAAAAATGTAAAGTAGCTTCATCCACATTATCACCTACACTGTTAATATATATGGAGAATAAAAGTGGTCCTAAAACAGAACCTTGTGGTACACCATTAGAAATGTTTAACCATTCAGAAGACAGTCCATCTAAATGAACACATTGGGACCTTTCAGAGAGGTAGTTCACAAACCACCCCACTGCATTGCTGGATATGCCAATACTGAGTAGCCTCTGCTTTAAGATGCGGTGATCAACGGTGTCAAATGCTTTGGAAAGGTCAATAAACAGAGCTGCACATATACACACATTTTATTATCTAAAATAGTAGTAATTTACCACTTTCATTGTCGCAGTGATGGTGCTGTGTTTCTTTCTGAATCCTGACTGATGTTTAGACAGGATGTCATTTGTACATAAAAACTCCTTTACTTGTTCACTCACTAAGCGTTCGAGCACCTTAGCCAGAACTGACAATTTAGAGATTGGCCTATAGTTATTTAAAATAGTTGCCTCCCCTCCTTTCAGTAAAGGCAAGACATAAGCAGACTTCCATACTTTTGGAATTGTGTTCGTGCTGAGGGAGAGGTTAAAAAGAGAAGTAAGAGGTGGAGCAATAAAATCTGCAGCTATCTTTAAAAAGAAAGGTTCTACGTTGTCCGGGCCAGCCGGTTTCCTAGGATCTAACTTGGATAATGCTTCATGAACAATACCAATAGTTAAAGGAGTAAAACTGAAAGGGTTTTCCAGACCACATTGTTCAGAGTCAAGGATTGGAGCGTTCACAGGAGCCACACAGCCAAACAGAGAGCCACAAGACACAAAATGCTCATTAAATAGACCCTCCAGAAAAACGCGATTCTGCGATCGCAGAAATTACCGCATAATCAGCAAAATGGCGCATATTTTAAAAAAGCCGCATATTTATCAAAAGGCCGCATAATCCCCGCATTTTCCACACAAAATTGAGAAAAAAAAAAGTGAACTCGTCTTGATGATGCGCGACGTCATCAGCTCGCGCATCACAGAAGGTAAACAACACCGTAGAGTGGACGTGTGGAGCTCACACGAGAGTTTCTCTTCACCAAGATGAAAAAAATCTAATCCATCTCATTTACCGACGAACATTTCTGCTAAAGACCGGGCAAAGCAGTACCCCGATGTCTGGGGGTAAACTATTCTGCACCCCGTGCAGCTGTGTTGGAGCATTTGAGAACATCGACGGTGACGACCCACTTTGATTCATTCAAAGATTCGAAAATGCTTTCTGCTGCTGCGGACAAGAAAGCCAAACAACTCACGTTCACCGAGGCATCGACCTCCAACACGCTTTCGAGGGCTACAAGAAACGAAGTGAGTAGCCTACAAGATTGAAGCTGGTTAGATAATGAACGAGTAAATGAAAACAGAATGAGGCGGAGAAGTGTGAGTGTGTGTGTGTGTGTGTGTGTGTGTGTGTGTGTGTGTGTGTGTGTGTGTGTGTGTGTGTGTGTGTGTGTGTGTGTGAGAGAGAGAGAGAGAGAGAGAGTGATTAAAATAGCCCAATTGCTTTTACAATAAATAAACATTGAATGTGTTTAATTGAATAGTAAAGGGGTTTAACGTTAGTGGCAGGTTGTGTGTGAGAGAGAATAAATAAATAAGACAGCCCAATATTTATTTTTTCCGCATATTTCGCAACTTTCCGCATATTTCGCAACTTCCCGCAATTTCACCGCATACAATCACATAAAAACCCCGCATGTTGATCGCATAATCAAGGATTTTAGCCCGCATAATCAAGGATTTTAGCCCGCGTTTTTCTGGGGGGTCTAATTAAAGCAATTTAGCATAGTAGCCCTGTCTGATATAGTGCCAGATGCTGTGGTAAGGCACGGAGGTAGCTCATTTTGGATATCACCAGTGGAAATCTATTTTATGGCTTTCCAAAATTTCCTAGGATTATTCAGGTTTTCTGTGGTAACCGACAAATAGTACTTTGATTTAGCACTTTTTATTTGAGATGTGAAGCTATTTCTTAGCTGCCTAAAACGTAGCCATTCTACCTCTGAGCCTGATTTCCTAGCCTTAGCCCAAGCATTATTTCTCTCATGAAGGAGACTGGACAGCTCAGCAGAAAACCAGGGATTGTTTCGTCCCTTCACTCTAAATTTACGCAGAGGGGCATGTCTATCTATAATTTTCATAAAACCAAGATAAAAATAAGACCATGCAGTTTCTACATCAGCACACACATTGATTCTACCCCAATCAAAATCAAACAGATCATGTAAAAAATCCTGCTCCACAAAGTGTTTTTTGTCTCTCTTTGTGATGATACGTGGTTTAACCTTTTGGACCTTAGTGTCCCTAATTGTGGCTACAACACAGTGGTCACTCACATCATTAGCAAATACTCCCACAGATGAGTATTTATGTGGAACATTTGTTAAAATTAGATCAATTAAGGAGGATTTATTTGGGGACTTAATATTTGGGCGAGTAGGACTGTCTATAATCTGGGTAAAATTCAATGAGGTACACAGGTTTTTAAAATCCTCTGACACAGAAGTTAACCAGTCCCAATTAAAATCACCAAGCAGCACTATTTCCTTGTAGGAAAGTTGTGATAACAGTTTTGCCAATGACGATAAAGAGTCCTTGACAGCCGAAGGGGCCCTGTAGCAGCCCACCACCATGAGCTGTTGACCCTTTGTTACCTCAATATTCACGGCTAAAAATTCTAGCTGTTTACTAACAGATTTGGAAACCATATTAGTTACACAAAACTTATTTTTCACATAAATGGCAACGCCACCACCTTTGTTAGGCCGGTCAGTACGATTATACACTGTAACCATTTATGTAAATGTCAGAGGCCAAAATGGATTTATCTAGCCACGTTTCTGATAAGACAATGACATCAGCATCAGTCGAACTCGCCCAAATACGGACAAAATCTAATTTAGGTAACAGACTACGCACATTTAAATGAATTAAACCTAGCCCAGATCTAGATATAAAATCAGCAGGAGTAGCTATTTGACTAATACTGCTCGGTGGACCTGGATTTGGCTGTACATTTCCTGATAGTAACAACAATAAAAATACCAAGCACCTTTTCCTCTTAATCAACACACATACATTGTCAGCTGTTCTAGAGTCACCAGCAAACTTCGCGAAAGTGAGATTAGAGTTTAAAAAACAATTCTGAAGGACCATCGTGGCAGGCATGTGAGAAAGACAAACATTTTCCGAAATGAATGTCCCGCGACAGTGCAACCAGCAATTGTTTGTGCAACACCTCCGAAACTGTACAGGGGATGTCCACTGCGGGCGGCAGAACATACCCGAATCCAGTAGATTGTTCAGGACGACTAGCGATCTTCTCCTTGTCCAGCACAGCCAAGAAAAGGCACAGCAGAAACACGACACCCGCCATTCTCCCAGTCCAGCACAACAGTATCCACGCTGTTCCCGGAGCAAGGTGGAACCAGGCCTCAGCTATAGCAGCACAGCAGAGTAGAAAAGGTAATCCCACCGCGTTACACCGGCTATTTTCATTTCATTTCATTTCAAACCTTTATTTAACCAGATTGGTCCCATTGAGATCATAGATCTCTTTTTCAAGGGAGACCTGCAATTCCCTTTACATCTCCGCCGGTAGCACAGGCGCGGAGAGGAGCGGCGAGAGGAGCGGCGATACACGGTGTGAGGAGCGGCAAGAAGGGCGGCGAGAGGTTATGGATTGTGTTTCCCTGGTTGTTAAAGTTGCATTACAGTTGAAACAATTATTCATCATCAGCCTTTTCTTTACATTTGATGTTGTTATTGACAGCTGTGTCTAGATGCACTTCAGTGCAACAATATATTTTAAGTTGTATTCTGTAATGCTATATATGTATCCATAGAGATAATTTGCGACCTAAAATTATTATTTACTGTTTACAACATACAGAACCAGTTTGATTCTAATATATTGTACATACTCCTACTTTCCATGTTGTTAATGTTTAGTGGCACTTTAAAGGAATGAAACTCTGTTAGTAACAACATTACAAATAAATGTGATACTGCACTCTGAATTGTTGAGATAATCTGGGGGGGAAAGGACCATTAGACACACCAGTGGTAGCCAATGTGGGGAGGTTTATTAAAATGTTTTAAGTACAGTAGGCCTATATACATGTTTTACAAATGTACATACATGGTTATGTGTAACTCATTTGGGAACAACACTCTTACAGAGGTTTGTGAGGGCACCACATACAATAACAACATCATCTAGTATGTCAACCTGCGACAAAGGAATAACTGTTTGTAAAATCTTAAAGTTTTTCCACCGACCAATAACTCGCTCTACATGGATCCTCACACGAGAAAGTTGTCTAGATGTGTCCACTTCCTGTGCAGAAAGCTGCTTCTTTCCTTTTGTGAAATGAGGGATACGAAGGGTTGCACCATAGGCTGCAAGCTCGTCTCTGATGAGAAATCCTCTGTCTGCTAAAACCTCATCCTTAGGCTCCAAAAGTTTGAGGAAACCTGACTCCTTAGTGATCTGCTTGTCTGAAACCCGTCCACCCCACCCAGGAGACAGAAATGAAATTTCACCAGCTGGAGTGATGCCGATCAAATATTTAATGGTGTTGTTGTGTTTATAGTTTGACCATGTCTGGGCCCTGGAAGTCAGATTACTGGGTCTAGCTATGAACATTTCTGTGCAATCTATTATGCACCGGCATCTTCTAAAGTTGCGCTTGAATATTTTTGGCATATGTTTAAGTACTGCACCCTTACTTGGCCATTTAATGAGTGGCTTGAGGACCAAGGCCATAGCAGGGACCCAGCTCAGGTGGTTTTTGATACCTGAAATCTATAAGCCAAGTCAGTATTACATAGGCCCAACCTTAATTTCATCAATACAATCAATAGGTGGTCCTCTACTTTAAGTTTGTTGTGAATTATTTCTACGCTGCCCATCATTTTTGTAATCAGCCACTCAAAAACCACAGAGGTCAGTCCTGTGAGAAAAATCAATTGTCCAATATTGCACTTAACAGTGGTGTAGGAGAATGTAGATTTTTGCAGCTCCTCTTTCAGCTTTACATTTTCTGCTCGTAGTGTGTCAAACTCCTGTCGCAGGTTGACCTATTCCTCCTGAAGTTGACTGTATCTCATGTTCAGATCATCGTACTCTCTCTTTGGAACTGGGATATCCTCTTCAGCTTTAATATAGAAAAGTGAAAAATTAGCATGTGCTGCAACCAATGCAAACAAGTTCACAATTCAGGGGTTCTCACACATTTTTACCAATGCATTTTC
Source organism: Pseudochaenichthys georgianus (assembly GCF_902827115.2). Taxonomy (NCBI): domain Eukaryota; kingdom Metazoa; phylum Chordata; class Actinopteri; order Perciformes; family Channichthyidae; genus Pseudochaenichthys; species Pseudochaenichthys georgianus. The sequence goes on along the minus strand of NW_027263054.1, from coordinate 69,971 downwards.
AAAACTTTTCCATGACAGAAGAGAAGATACATTATTGATCCCAGGGGGAGATTTTTCCTCTGCATTTGACCCATCCAGGGGCCAGTGTACACGTCACACACAGACATATATAGCCATTGGAGCAGTGGGCCTGGCAGGAGCACACACACACTAGGAGCAACTCTTTCAGTGAGGGTGGGAACCCTGACAATCAATCAGTTAATTGTAAGATGAAATATTCATAAATATATTCATACCAGGACAATGATCCATGCTGCATTCTTGTTCTGGAGTTTCAGAATTAACACGTTGATTTGCTGCAGTGTCAGCTCTCCTCCTTTTCCTACAGTAACAGCAGAAATGTATAGTTAGACTAATCCATATCTCAAAACAGCAGCTGTAGGCACCAAAGCTTATGCAAGAGAGGAAAACAAAACATAAAACGACTGAGAGGAGGGCAACTCTAATCTTACCTGTCCATCTTTGCATTTGGGTTCTGGCTTTGTTTTGTGTACATGAACACAGATGGCACAAAATCAGGACTACTAGAGTCCAATGATGCCTCGCCTGCAAAAATAAAACACAAACACGTTTGTTTAGCCTAGCAAGCTACTAGGCAAATCTAACGCCAGCTTATCAAACTTTAGCTGCATTTGATTATTATTCTACATCATACAGACAATCACTAATGTAAACAAGGCTTTCCCGTAAAATGAAAGAGTAGGCTAGATAACCTCATTACCTGATATAAAGTGGGCGCTGCAGACGCGAGCATTTTTGATTATGTCCTCATTCCAGTCCACACGTTTAATCGCCTGCAGCCACAGACGCCGCCGGTTGCTCTGGAATGGTCGTGGTCCTCTCGGAATCCTATAAAACTTTAGTCCGCCGGTGGAATAGCGATTCGTACAACCGTATACGCAACAACCAGACATGTTGATGCTGGGTACAGTTTGTAAATGCTTGCTAACCAGTTGCTATCTCGTCTTTGTCGTTTAGAACTGCTGGAAAACAACACCACTTCCGTTGCCCACATGCGCGCGCAACTTTTTGATGACGTCAGCTGTAAAAGGGTCTATAGTTAGGGCTGATTAGATTCAGCCCCTAGTTTTGCTGATATAGGCTTAGTTTGTCGGGGGACATCTTACTTCTTCTTTCTCTCTCTCTATACCTGTGTACTCATGTTCCAATTAACCCAGCTTCCCCAAATGTCTTTCTTTTTGGTGTCTACATACGCCGGGATCCGGAGTCATGGATGATCCTGCGGTCCTGTGTCCTGGATCGCGAGCCCTGGATCGCGAGTCGTGGCTGTGGTCCTGGATCACCGGTCCTGGATTCATCTTCCTATTATACACACATGCATTTTTAAACATTTGGACTACCTATGTTGCAAATGTATTATCTTTTCAATTTACACACGGCATCTATTGCACGTCTGTCCGTCCTGGGAGAGGGATCCTTCCTCTGTTGCTCTCCCTGAGGTTTCTCCCATTTTTCCCTTTAAACTGTGGGTTTTCTCCGGAAGTTTTTTCGGAAGTTTTTCCTTGTACGATGTGAGGGTCTAAGGGTGTCGTATTTTCATACTGATATTCTGTACACACTGTGAAGATCACTGAGACAAATGTAACATTTGTGATATTGGGCTATATAAATAAACATTGATTGATTGATTGATTGATTGAAAGGGGAGTGATTTGTAAAATATCCATTGTTACGTGCCAGGCAGGCTGTACATGTGTGGTTTTCTTTCCCTCCTGTGTTTCTCTCTTCTCCCTGTCTTCTGCACAGCTAATCAGCAGCTGATCGGTATCTGCCTGTGCACCTGAGTCTGATGGCTGATTGGATCCTCTCACCCTCAGCTGGCCTATCAGCAACCAGGGCCGACCATAAAGGAGGCACCCAGGAAGTCTTCTCTCTCACTCTGGGCCTGTTGCTGAGGAAGGAACACGGCTGTGTTTAGCAACTAAAGCTATTTGAATACTCTGAACTTTGTTAATGTGTGTGTGTTGAGAGGTGGAGGAGTTGGGTAAGTCTGGGGTACCCTGTACATTTCTCACCACCAAGCTAACTATTGTTTAGACACACTAGGTAAGCGGATTGTTGCCACCCCTGTATATTGTTTTGTCAAATTCTTTGTAGTTAGTTAGTGAGGGTTTTTGTTTGAGTTTGGTTTCAAAGGATAGTTGTAGAGATGGGCCTGGTTTTGTTATGCTTGTTTCTTTTGTTTGGCACAATCCTTTGCCTCCTCCTCCTCCTCCTCCTCCTCCTCCTCACCAACAGAGTGTTTCTGTTTAATTGTATGTTATGATAGGTTACAAGGAATAAACCTTTTGTCAACCTTTACTCTGACTCTCTCATAATTATTGGTTGTACGTTATTGTCTCCAGGTCCCCTAGACCTTAGTGGGGACGTAACATCCATAAAGGAAAAAAACATCTGCTTACAGTTGTGTTTCATCTGGGTGTTGAGAGATGCATCCATAGATCTCTTAATGTTGCTCTCAAAGTGCACCAGATTGATGCTTTTAACTTCAATATTTAAAAAAAGTCTTCCCGGGGGAGCATCCCCCCGGACCCCCATAGAGGAGGTGAGGTCCGCTCCCCACTCGTAAAAAATAGCACTTTACCCCTGCCTATATGCCGTGAGCTAATTATCGAGCCTTCATTATAACAGTCGCGGGTGTACTGTGTGTTTGTGTGTGGGGAGTGCTTTTGTGCGTGCTCTATAGTCCCCGTAATAGTGTTCACTGGAGTCCAGCACCTCAGCACCCCCACTCAAAATACCTTCCCGCGCCTCTGATATTAAAGAGCCTGTGACACGGTTTTCCCCCATCATCCAAACCCATCAATTTGAGTACATATTGTCCCCTTGAAAACCGTTACTGAACTGATTTTGGATATTTGTACTTTGATAACCATTAATCTGCCTTCAATGTTGACAATTTTCTGGATCTTCTCGCGGATTCTTCAAGTCCCGCCAAATGATGGGTGACGTCATTGCGGGCACAGCGCTCCAGCTGCACCGTCCAGGATCCCAGCATCTGCATGTAAACCTTTATATATATATACAGTCAGATGTAAACGCACGACGGCGCACACAGCAGCAAGCTCAGACAGCGATGACAGGTTAATGTTGAACGTGTCTGAGAGCTCATATGAGGCTGAAGGATCGGTTTATGTTGTATCTGTTAGAAGTTTAGGAATGAGGTGCATCAATATGGGCGATCATATGGTCATGTAGCCAGTGGTGGACTGGGACTAAAAATCATCCCGGGACTCTCGACCGGCCCACTTCGGTACCGCTAGTAAATTGTCAACGGGGGGAGCGGGGGATGTAAAATACAAATATAATGTCTGTGTCTTTGACATTAGCGCTGCTAGCCACCTGTGCCCTGTACTACGAAGCCAGTTCAACAGACCCTGGATATGTTTGAGTAACAAACAAACTAACAACAAACTAACAAACGAGATCTCGCTAAGCGGTCCTACGACGCTGGTTATCAACTCGGTAAATCAAGCCAGGGTTTCTCTCTCCAGCTGAGGGCGCGTTCACGTCTAAGACAGGAGTGGATCTGACTTTAATTACATTTGTCTCGAGTGTTTCGTCAACATAATGTGTTAAATAATACTTCTGCATCCAGTCTGTGACACTGTGAGTGTTGCACGGCCAGATGAGGCTGGAGAAGCTGACTCAGATAAGGAAATATATGATATATTATGATATTATATGATCGATGATCTCATTGATGATGTAATATGAATGATAAGTGCGACACGTCGGCGTCTTCTCTGCATACGGCAGTTTAAACTGTATTTCCTTTATCCTGTAATATGACTTGAGAGATTTAAACTCCGCACACTGAGTGGATCTCTTTTCTATAGACGCCGGAGGCGGGCAGCGTCAGGTAAAAGAAGTTATTTAGCCTTCTCAAACCTGAGCCTCACGCGCCGCCTATGGGGGATGTGCTAGTTACTTATCCGACCGGCCCACTTCGGTACCGGCCCATCGGGATTCGTCCCGATGGCCAGTCCGCCACTGCACCCAGCCCACGTAAACTGTGAACGGGGGGAGCCTCGCTGCGGGGAAACGGTGGACCTAGTGTCCCGATCGGAGTGGGAATAATAATAATAATCTGTGCATTTTATCCATTAATTTCCCCAACATTGTGGTAAAAAACCACACGTTTAATCCACGTTGGTGTACTACAACTACAAAAAGCATCGGTTTGTTTTCTCATCAGTAAATGCAGACCGGCTCAAACAAACGATTTTTAATCATCATCCTCACTCATCATTTAATGTATCATATGTTTGCCGAATTGACATGAAAGCACTAATAAATGTAGTTTCATCCACTTGAGTTTATAACCACAAAAATAATCGATTTGTTTTTATATCACATCCGACGGGAGGAAATTCAGCAGCTCTCACTCCCGATTTGTAATCCTCATGTAATCATCATCTTCACCACGATCATTATTTTTATGTCGCCGGATTGACATGAAAGCACTGACAAATATGAATATACTGTAGTCAACTTAATTAAAACGTTATTAACGTGCCTAAACTCAGTAATTTACCATTTCTACGCATGACAACACACTTTGTCCGTGTTTGGCTCTCGAAGCGTTCCCGCATTGACGTCACTTCCGGCTTCCCCCAAAACTTCAAAATGAGTGAAGGAATTTCTCCGATGTTCGAAAGTATTGATATTTAACGAAACGGTATCGCTTTTTCTTTTTTAAACTGACGGTTCGAGATTACTAGTAGCCCAATATTTCATTGCACAACAGTTGTTGGGATGGTGTCACAGGCTCTTTAATGACCAAGTCGCTGCACATTATCCCGCTTATTACATGGCCACGTTCTCAACAAAGTAACGATATGACTCCCAATATTAATTTAAATGCGTTTCTGGATTTAGAAAATGATTTTATTGATTTAAAAAATAGTTGTATTGATTTAAATTGACATGCATCCGCTAAGAAAAATAGTCCGTTGTTACTGTTTGAACTAACGTAGCAACGGCAGGAACTGCTTCAATAGCGTTTTTGAGGAGCTTTTTGATTACAGATTTGAAAACATCGTTGCTTGCTTTAAAAGTAGCACAATTCATTATGTCAAACCTTGGAAAGTATCTAGATATCCCTGCCCTAATGCCAAAGTAACTGGCAACTGAATATGTGTCGCCGTTTGATGTCTATGTCTGGGCCGCTGCGTAAAAGGAGGGTTTCTGCCCCGTTACTTCTCTTCTTCGGATATCTCTTTTTGTCCCCCTCTTCTCCCTGCTGCAGCTGATCTCAAAGCACGCTCCCCTCTCCTGCAGGGGGGCTTGGTCATCTGCAGCTCACAGAATCAGCCCCCTGCAAAAACAGCGCTGGAAAGAGCAAATAGAGCGAAATGAGGCATGGCTAAAATGCAGGATCTGTTTGGTGTTTTGAAAAAAAAACTATATTTATATACTTTACAGTATATAGGTATGGCCCTACAATATATTGTTCAAATATAGCATGATATGTCCCCTTTAAGCTAAAACATAGTAATGTAATGAGAAGGAATTGCATTTAGACAACATCCTTTATCTAGCCTGGTAAATAATTAGAAGTAAAAGCCAAAGACTTTATTTTCTAGGTCATTATGGGGATAGAAATGAATACAAAACTAGTTTCACAAGGGCAATTTAAATGAATAATAAAGACATTTGATGACAGTATATTGGAATACTGTATTCATTTTTTCAGCTTGATAATAGACAGGTAGAAGCAGTATTGCCAGGTGCAATTGATGGGATTTCTGCACACAATCCAAGTAGAGAATGATGTACCATACAGGACAGATACACCAAGGAAATCATTCACTTTGATCGTACCATGACTTTAGTTCAATCAGGAGAGATGTGATGTATGAAATACATGTTTATTATCGGGATACATGATATGCGGGAATAGTGATTGACGTATTACAACAAGTAACTGTAATGATGTTTTGGCGATTAGGCCCCGGGTTTGCAGGATGATCATTCAGGAGGGAAAGAACCGCTCTGATGAACCCCCCCGGGGTCTAGACACTGGTGGTGGTGATAGTAGTTTGTCCGATCTGAAGGGAGAAGGTTTCAGCTTGGCCCTGTATTAGGAGACAGGAGGCGAAGGGGTGGAGGAGGGTTGTGCGTTGACGCCTGAAATGACAAATGAAGCTTAGCGCAAGTTCAATAAGGAAGACCTAACACGAGTCACTTACACGTCACTCGATGGCTCCCTTCCCCCCTCATTAAATATGAGGGCGTCACCCTTCAGCAGCCAATAGCTGCACATGCTAAATTCCTTAAATACCTGCTCTTCCTCCCTGTCAGTTGTCATTTGCAGATGACCGCAAACAGTAGCAGTACTATACTCCTCCTCGTGAGAAAAAAGAAAAGAAAAAAAAAGCACAAGGAAAAACTAGCTCGAGATGTCCAACTCGGACAATTCAGATCACGAACCTGGTATGGAATTATTCGAGCCCGGTTCGGCTCCCCACAGCGGCCTATCACCAGAGGCAGACTTCCTCATCGCCCGGCTCCTGCAGCAGGACATCCCCACAGCCCCAGGCCTCACTCTCTCGCAGCTCCGAGAGCTCTCGGATCAGGTCTCCAGTACAGCTCCCCAGTCCGGGGCAGCAGCTCCAGTCAGCTCCCCAGAGAGCAGGGCGAGGACGCTGGGTAGCCGCGGAGGTAATATAAAAAAGGGCAGGAAGTCGAGCCCTCCAGCCAGGATCCCGTCCACCTCCAAAATCCACCCCTTCCCAGGCTGCCAGTCCGGGAGAGCGTCACTAACACACCCCTCATGGAGAGTAGCGTGGCCGGCTCCCTGCAATCCCTGGCTAGCTCCATGATAGCTATCGATGCTCGCCTCCAGGCCCTGGAAGACTCGTCACAGGAGCTTCGACTTCCGTGGCACTCAGGTCAGGTACTAGTGTTAACGAAAATGTTTGCACTCACCCACACAGGGTCGGGTTGTAACGGAATAGATGTAACGGCGTTACGTAATCAGAAATACAAAAAATCACGTATATTCTGAGTCAGTTACTTTCATAAACCTGAAGTGAATACTTATTGGAACTATTGGTTGAGAAGTTTCCTCACAAAATGTAATATTCATTACCAGCAGAACCGTGTGCACACTGCACAGCGCAGCAGCGTGTCTGTAAGCGAGAGATGCAGCGTGTCTGTGAGGCCCCGCCCCCGCACGCAGATGAGAGAGAGAGAGAGAGAGTTCTCTTTCAAAATATATTGAAAGGTAGAAACGGAGATGGTTAGATAAAACGTGGAAGATAACGTTTATGTAGCATTTATTTATTGTCGAAATTATGACATTTATAACGGGATCAAATCAAAGTGAATGGCCTGCTGAATGTATAGGGCAAGTGACTGAAAAAAAGTTATTACATCGTTTCAGATAATAAATAATAATGATAATTCATTCTATTTAGGGGCGCCTTTCAAAGCACCCAAGGACACCTTACATGTATAACATATTTCAAGGAAAGGTTTTAAGACTGTACAAGAATGCAGTATGGGTGAGTTTTACGTGTGGTGCAGATGAGAGCTGTCCAGAATGACACCAAGATGTCGTGTTGTGCTCTTGATAAAACAGTAACATACGTGTCTCCCGTTCACCAAAACATACCCATCTGTTATGGAAAAGAAAGTATTAAGAAGAAGAAGAAGAAGAAGAAGAAGAAGAAGAAGAAGAAGAAGAAGAAGAAGAAGAGAGGAAAGGAAAGGAAAGGAACTTGGAAGTATTCTAAAAGTAATCTGCCAAAAATCTGGCCTACCTTATATTTTTACAGGCCCACCCTAAAGTACATTTTTGCCTACGCTACTGTTTTTTTGCGAGCAACGTGACAAACAACCAATCACATGAATCTCTTGCCCCGAGATACAAAGCAATAGCAATGTTAAAACGAAGTAAACTGAAAAAAAAAAAAAAAAAAAACTCCAACAGGCGAAAACCTACCAGTTTCACCCACTGTCCCTGCCACCTCCCTCCATGCCTCGCTCCCCTGGTTAGTATCCCGGTAGATGAACAGAGACCGATCATTCAGCACCGGGTGATTCACTACCGCTATAATGAATTTTCCCTCCATTTTCCGGAATATGAGGTAATGACCTGCGTAGTCTCTCCCAGCATACACGCGGTTCGACTGGCTAGCGCTTGTACTGGCAGATTTGCATAAACGGGATTTCAGTGGCTGACGCTTCTGGCGAGGCGCCAACAAAATTGAACATTGCTCAACTTTTGAAGCGAGCAACGCCAGCAACGCTCCACGTCGCTTCCCAAAATACAGTCCTGCTAAAAGTGATGTCACCCTATTCAAAGTGAATGGGCAGAAGCGTTGGAAGCTTTAACGCGCGCCACCGTGTGGACGGGCCGTCACAGTAGCTCTACGCCAGAAACCTCGTGGAGGAGGGGGGAAAAAAATAAATAATAATAATTGGAATACCACCCCTCCACTCCCATTATCATCCCTCAGCTAGCAGCTGCGCTATCTACTCACCCAGATTCCGTGTTCGTTGACTATCTCTGTCAGGGCTCTCCCAAGGCTTCAGGGTAGGGGTCCTCCCATCTCCCATAGTGACTTTCGTAGCAAGAAACTTACAGTCAGCCGCTAAAGAACCCAACATAGTTTCCCAGCTCATCGACAAAGAACTTCTCAAAGGATATATAATCTGCCCTTTTAGCTCCTCCCCCTTCTCAGTGTTCCGTTCAAATCCCATCGGAATAAGCCACACGTAAATAAAAGGCTGATTTCGATCTGTCCGCTCCCCGCTCTGGCCATTCAGCAGTGTCAATAGCATCATCCCTCCAGATCAGTTCTCCCTTCACCATGCCTCGGTGGATAATGCAATAAAGATGATCAAGTTCACAGGGCACGGAGCTCGGCTCTCCAAAGCGGACATTACCGATGCCTTCAACATCATCCCCATTCATCCGTCTCAGTGGAATTCGTTCGGTATTAAGTGGGAGTTCAAACTCTATTTTCGCAGAAGCAGCCCCTGCTTCTTCAATTCCTTCTCGGAAGCGCTCTGCTGGATCCTGCTGAATCCCGCTGAACATCGTCAGAATCCCCTCCGTCCTTCACCTACTGGACGACTCCTCCCCATAGTCTCACCACAGGACAGCTCAGGGATCTCACTGGCCAAGCTTAAACACTGCTTCAGGAGTTAGGTGTCCCTCTCTCCAAAGAGAAAATGTTAGGTCCCGACACACGCTTAGAGTTCTTAGGCATCATCCTCGACTCCATAGACATGAAGGCGTCTCTCCCCTCCGACAAATTGCAGCGCATCCGGGACATCACCAAGTCATACTGCGAGCAACACGTTATCACAAAATAACAGTTGCTCTCCCTTCTCGGACACCTCAACTTCGCCATGCATGTCATCCCCCAGGGGCGCTCGTTCATCTCCCGCCTCCTGGACGCAGCATCAGCGGTCGACAAACTCCATGACTGCGTTTTCTTAGACGAAGGCTGCCGCTCAGACCTACGTTTCTGGTCCCTCCTGCTCGCCCACTGGAACGGAGTTACTTTCTTTTACGATGACCTCGTGCGTTCCTCTGACTCAATGAGGTTCTTCACGGATGCCGCCCCATCCGTGGGTTTTGGGGGTTTCTTCCAGGGAGAGTGGTTCGCAGGGTCATGGCCCCTGTCAATTTCTACCTCAAGCTAGTTCTCATTAAATCCGGCCTATCACCTATATCATACCCGGGACATTCCTTCAGGATAGGTGCAGCCACCTCTGCTGCTAATCAAGGTCTCTCTACCTCATTCCTACAACAACTAGGACGGTGGTCCTCCTCCGCCTTCACAACCTACATTCGCCCAGACATCAGCGCCGTACTGGCTTCCCAAAGATCTCTCAGACCCTGACTATGGTATCTATGCATATAACTGGTGGTGGCTCATAAACACATTCACAAGTATACATGTCTCACTAAGGTACCTGATATTCAAACTGCATTCCTGTCCTAATTCCGCGGGCCCCGCCCACAGGGAATAATGGCTCGTCTCACGCTGCAACTACATGTAACGGGCTTCATCTCCGGCACACAGGTATTTCATTCCCAGGCCTTGCTCAAACGTATCAGTGTAAAATGTATTTCTGCAGTCAGGCGTGGACTCGGGCCACCGTACACCCCCGTGGCAGTTACAAAACAAAGAAAATAAAGAAAGAGAAAAGAGTAAAGAAAAAGATATATATATATATATATATATAGCCTGCGAAGTCAGGCGTGGCGGAAGGCCACCGTACACTTCGGTGTCAGTTACGAAAGAAAGAGAAAAGAGCAAAGAAAAAGATGTATATAGCCTGCGAAGTCAGGCGTGGCGGAAGGCCACCGTACACTTCGGTGTCAGTTACGAAAGAAAGAGAAAAGAGCAAAGAAAAAGATGTATATAGCCTGCGAAGTCAGGCGTGGCGGAAGGCCACCGTACACTTCGGTGTCAGTTACGAAAGAAAGAGCAAAGAAAAAGATGTATATAGCCTGCGAAGTTCAGGCGTGGCGGAAGGCCACCGTACACTTCGGTGTCGTGGCGGAAGGCCACCGTTACAAAACGAAACCGCTCGCTCCTCGGCGTAGTCAAGCCCTGCTGGCCAGGCATGCGACCCGCAGGTCGTTTTCAGGTAAGACCGGCACTGATTTCGGCACTATGTCGCTCATATACGTGTTAATCTATTATCTTTCCTTCCCAGATCACCAGTCACCCCACAAGGTAAGCAACTCAGTTCATCTCAGTATTTCATACTTCACTGGTTTTGGGGATTTCCCTCCTAAATGATTATCCTGCAAACCGGGGCCTAATCGCCAAAACACCATTACATTCTCCTGTTGTATTATCATGGCAATCATTTCATTCATATGACGTGTAAACAATAAATATGTAATTCTTACATCACGTCTCTCCGGTTTGAAATGAAGCTTAGCGCAAGTTCAATAAGGAAGACCTAACACGAGTCACTTACACGTCACTCGATGGCTCCCTTCCCCCCTCATTAAATATGAGGGCGTCACCCTTCAGCAGCCAATAGCTGCACATGCTAAATTCCTTAAATGCCTGCTCTTCCTCCCTGTCAGTTGTCATTTGCAGATGACCGCAACCCGCCTCCACCCCTCTCGCCTCCAGTCTCCTCCAGGACAAAGCTAAACCTTGTGTCTAGGAGGGAAAGCACCGCTCCGATGAAATCCCCGGGGATTTCATCGGAGCGGTGCTTTCCCTCCTAAATGATTATCCTGCAAACCGGGGCCTAATCGCCAAAACACCATTACATTCTCCTGTTGTATTATCATGGCAATCATTTCATTCATATGACGTGTAAACAATAAATATGTAATTCTTACATCACGTCTCTCCGGTTTGAACTGACAGGGAGGGGAGAGCAGATAAAAGGGGTTAGCAGGTGCGATGATTGGCTAGCCGGGGCGTGACACCCCTGATCGCTTATTGAGATAACGTGTGACACCCGATGATATTGTCTTCCTGATTGAACTTACGCTGAGCTACATTAGTTGTTGCATCCATAACATTAGTGTGTGTTTTTATCAGAAACAGGAGTAGTTAATTATTATATTTAGATTTAAAAAAGGATTTCAAGGATTTTATTTAGGAATAACACAGATACTCATCAGAAATTCAGAGCTATTGAAATATGTGATTTAGTTCACCTGAAGATGTTTTATGTAGTTTGTAAAAGTGACACAGGCCAAGTATTAAGATCCTGAGGCTACACTGGACAATTAGAAGGTCTACAGTTAATTTGGAAAACATTAATATTAGACATAAGCACACCATTTAAAATTTACAGAGATAAGAAAATACATACATGTGGTTTAAACAGAAAGTGAAGATTAGTTAAGTAGGAAAAGTAATGTTGATAAATGGAGCTAAATGGAGCATTCAAAATGTTAACTTTATGAAAGCTAATTTGGAGAATATAAAGTGTACAGTTAGTTTAGATAAACTAGAAAATAATGTGAGATTTAAAGAGAAAAGTGTAAATGAAAGAGCATGTGTTTGACATGTTAAAGTATGAAAGATCTAATGAACAATCAAAGGGCTGTAACTCAATCTTAAATTAACCATACTCACGGAACACCCCATAGACAGCAGAACTAAATAGTTCCAGGAGGGAGTTTTTTAGCTCAAGACAGGGTGCCTCCTGATGAGTTTACAGATAGAAACCAGATATCAGCAGGTTTTGAATTAATATTCCTCCGTCCTACAATCAACAAGAATGTGTATGGGGAGAACTATATCTACTATAACCAGCAAAGATCCATAAATTACACCAGAGACATAGTAAAAGATGAGACGTTAGATAAAAACAGACTGATAGAATGGCGCTAGACATTAGTTGAAAAAGGGGGTGGGTGCAAACGCTGAAGAGGATAAGATTGTTTAAATAAAGAGTAATATTTTTCTATTTTCAGATAGTTAAATCTTTCTTATATTTTGTGAAAGAACAAGTGCATTTACACTGGATACAGTATGAAGATGATTTATGATGTGAAAGGAGGGAATCAGATGTTTTCCATACCAAGCTAATTGCTGCTATTTTACAAAGTGATATTAAAGGATTAAGCTAGTACAGGGGTCACCAACCTTTTTTAGGATGAGAGCTACTTTCAAAAAATAAAACAAGTCGGAGACTACTTTTACTCCTCTTTTTTTGTTTTTTGCAGTGTATATATTTAGCACATTTTAACATTATTATATGCTTACCTTTAACCTTTGTGTGCTGTTTGGGTCTGTGGGACACATTTTCAGTGTTTACTAAAAGAAAATGTATGCAATTGAATTATTTGTAACCTGCTTTATTTGGGGGTGGACCTCACATACTCTAGGGGGGTCCGGGGGCATACAACCCCGGGAGGATTTATTTTTTTAAATGTTGAAGTTAAAGGAATTAATCTGGTGCACTTTGAGCACAACATTAATTAGTGTGAATGCTGTGCTAGAGCATTCCACTATAGTTCTTTGAATCCTAATTAGTGTGAATGCTGTTTACAGCATTCCCAGTAGCGAGCCGTGACTTGTATACCTAGGCCCTCTGACCCCCCTTCCCTCGGAAAAAAAGAAGAGATATTACGTCACAGCGTATACTTCAGCGGAATATAAAAACAGCGGCCCGGGGTGCAAAACGCATCAATGACAGCGACCCTCTACCACACAAAACAACACCAACACCTATCATGACAGGGCACCCACAGCCAAGTAACAATTACATATGAATTAAGTCGGCACGGCGGCCCGCATTGAAAATGACTTAGGCCTACCTTTGATGATCAAATCACTTACACACAAAGTCCATCCTCCTGTCCTTTTGGATGAAGCACTTGATGGCGGGGTCATGCAGCTGATCCTTTGCCACTCCAATTTATCATTGTAACTCAATCTTGAAAATGACTCGGTTAATAAGTTCGCAACGATATCACTATCACTGAAGTGAGCCATCACTGCAGTCCTGCAGGTCACCCTTGAAAAAGAGATCTTTTGATCTCAAGGGGCTTTCACCTGGTTAAATAAAGGCTACAAATCATGAACAAACTTATGCTAATCATAAATCTATCGATCATAAATGTATCGATTAGATTTATGATTCGAAAATAATAAAAGTAGAGTAGACATGTGGATATTATTGGGCTGAACAAAACGTGCATTTATCTAACAGGTTCGTTTTCCACAGACCTTATTTCGAGCTATTTTCCAAAATCCTATGGAGAAATGCCATTGCTTTCTGTCGAGGGAATCCGAGTGAAGCTTACTTCCGGGTTTTAGGACGCGTCACTGCACCACTTGCATAGACCTTACAGCGGGCGGAACTTGTCATAAGGTTTGTCTTAGGCCCTCACAGAGGGGCTAGAGGGCCCTGACGGCTCACCACTGAGCATTCCACTATAGTTATTCGAATCTTCCTTAATCCCCTTATTATTATTTTAGCCAATACTTTGGCTCTCCATAATTTTAGCCTACTTTCAGCTACAGAAACCATTCAAATATTAAACTATTCAGTCTTTTCGGGAATCGATGGGAAACCTTCAACCTTAAACAAATATGTTATCCTTTTTGAAATATTCAGCTTTTTAAACTTTTTTTTTAACATGGAAGTCAATGGGAAGAGCCTTCAAATCCTCTTTTAACTAGACCTTAGTTCTAGACCAAGTGCTGTGTTTAATTTATTTTAAAGTAGGCCTGTGTATTATTTGTAATTCTCCTTATAGGAGTTATTTGTTTCTTATTAGAGGTTAACAGTTTTATATAATGTAATAAATAATACATGCAACAAAACTGTATTTTTTTTTCTATGATATAACAATAAATACAACGTTATAAGCTATGAAATATGTTTTGCCGCCCCAGACAAACATTTTTTTTGGAAAAGGGAGCAAAATGGCTCTTTTGGTTAAAAAGGTTGCAGACCCCTGTCCTAGGGGAATGATCGGAAAAATTCCAATCCAGGACAAGTTCAGCCCCTATCCAATATGATGCTGTGTGAATATGAAGCAAATACACAATTTTTGACGATTTACATGCCACAAATTACTCCTAAGTACTTGCATATAGTTTTTCCAATATTCACGAAACGGTGTATACACATTACTCTTATGAATCTGGACATATTTCAAATTGCCTTCCATTAGCCCCCCAAAAACTCAAATATGTGCGTTTTTCTTGCATTTTAAGCACATATTTGCAAACTCCTCCTAGGGGAATAATCGGAAAAATTCCAATCCAGGACAACTTCAGCCCCTATCCAATATGATGCTTGATTGCGAAGAAAATAGTTGCTAGCTCAAACGGGGAGCTCGTAAGCTAATGGAGAATGTACCATTTTTGACGATTTACATGTCACAAATTAATCCAAACTACTAAATTTCCATTTTTGGAAACATTTACAAAGTTGCACCGTAACTCTTAATGACCTGAAATGTTGCACATTTATTCCGGTGGACCTACTTTACATATTATCTGCTCGAACCTCAAAGCTCCGCCTACTTGATTTTTTGTTACTAACAGTGAAATATTAACTTAAATTTCAAATGTTTTGTTTTTCAACGCCAAACAATATGGCCGTCATTAATCTAAACGTGTTCACAAAAAGGCGGGGCTTAGAAATAAATGCTCATTACTCATCAACAATGTATCCAAATAACATACATTTTGGTGGATAGGTTCAGTCTGTATTGGGAAATAGGCACAAAAAGGTATTTTCATTTTGGACTATGGGGGGCGCCAAAGACACGACAAATGTATAACTCAAGAAAGGATGCATGAAATAATTAGTTTAGACATACTCTAGGGGTGAGTATGAATTTATATTTAAAGTGTCGCTACAAATGACGAATGTGGGCGTGGCCTGCATTTTTTCATGCATATTAAGCACATTTTTGCTATTTCCTCATAGGAAAGTTATTGAAAAAATTCCAATCCAGGACAACTTAAGCACATATCCAATGTGATGCTACATTGCAAAGGAATAGTCGTTCGCTCAAATGGGGAGCTCGTAGGCTAAAAAGTAAATGTTTTGACCATTTATATGTCAGATAAGCTACTGATACCTGCCTGTCTGCCTGCCACATCAACTCTCTCACACACACACACACACACACACACACACACACACACACACACACACACACACACACACACACACACACACACACACACACTCACACACTCCGCCTCTGCTGGCGGCAAATTAAATTACAACAGACACCTATGCACTCCACAACACACACTTACTCACTGTACAACAAACACAAACAGTTCCTAAAGCATATAATACATATCAGGCTACAGCCCTTGTATATTGTATTATGTGTAGCACTATATGGTTTCATGACAAATATCTACTGTTTATTTGTAATGTAGGCCTGTTACATATATTATTGAGCGATATATATTATACCCACTGTTCTGCTTTCTGCACTGAGCTCAGCAGCTGTTCTCACTGTAAACATCGCGTCACAATGAAAGCAGTTATATTAAAAAAATGAATAGCCTAACTTCCAGGGGACATGTGATTAGTGAGTAAACAAATGGTAAAGGGCAGAAAGTCTGATGCACATTTGATCATCTTAAATAACTTATCACAACGGAAACAGTTTGCAGAGCTGTGCTTCATTGACATAAGTCCAGCCATGCGTCACGACTCTTTTAAACATCACTGTTGGTTGAAATTGACTACGGAGAATACATCAGTGTACCCTCGGTTATAGCTCTTCCAAAGAGACTCCTCTCTCCTCTAAATCAGTGTATCCTCGGTTACGGCTCCTCCAGACAGCCTCCTCGATAATCGATCCTCGACGACCCTTGAGAGAAAATTGTTTACCTGGGAGTCTGGGACGCGAAAATCATAGAAATTCCAAACGGCTCATTTTGGAGGACTCGCGAGCGTCTGCTTGACGCCGGGACGACCGGCCGCCCTCCCCAACAGGCACACAGACGCGAGGGCCCGCTCATCACTGTGCGCACTTCACTTTTAATTATTATTGTAAATGACCTGTAAATGTCTAACTATATTTCAAATGAGTTACCTTTTAGAGAAGTGATTATATTTGTATGCCAATATTTTCTTATGGTAATGTTTTTGTTTTGCACTTTTATTTTGATAGTAATAAGATCGGGACTCTTATTTTGAAGGAACTTTTACCGGAAGTCAATGGACAACGGAGCAGTGTAAACACATGAATAATTACGGATAGATGATGAATAAATTAACATATACTAAATAGTTACATTGGGTTTTTAGCACATGGCTGATAAGGGCACAAGTTCTTACGTTGGTAATGATTGTATAAAAGCAACAGTGATCAATAAACAGATGCCATCGGTTAGAGAGTCTGAGCATCATTCAGCCGGGGACGCTACAATTATTATAGTGAATGTTTAAATTCTATCAACAAAGATTAAGCCCCAGAAAGCACATGGCTACTTAGCATGCAGAATGAGTAATTTTGCATGTTAAGTAGCCATGTGCTTTCGTGTGATCGGCTGAATCTTTATTTATTGATCGGATCACGTTACTCTGATGATAATGTTCAAGACAGCCTATATGTCTGAACTCGATCCTTAGAGTAATCGGAGCCTTCTCTTCAATATTTTTTCCACATAACGAGCATTTTGCGCTGCTCTTTTCCAATGTGGAAGCAGAATGTGTGAAAGCATACAGCACGATACGGGGTGTGTCTCTAGACATCTTTAGACTGGAATAGCGGGGCCCAGTACATGAACTCGCCTCGCAGGTGCTCACGCCAGGATAAAGGACATCAGGCTCCAGAGAAAACTTGCTCGAGTCCAAGTCGAGTCCGAGTCGCTGTGGGCGAGAATTCACGACTCCATGACATGTTACTCATGTCAATCAGTGCGCAAGTCCGAGTCGAGTCACGAGTCCCGAAAATCGGCACTCGAGTCTGAGTCCAGGACTCGAGTACTCCATCTCTGTATACGTGTGTGTGTGTGTGTGTTTGTGTAATTTTGCGTTTGTGCGTATTGTGTTTGTTTCCCGGAGAAAACACTCACGAGAAACACTGGCTGTTGTTATGTCTGCTGTGACGTCAAGTTACTCCGTTCTCCGCTTGTAATTATGCCGTTACAAGCTTCAAAGTTGTATTTATCATCTGAATTTGCTGAAACAATTTTAATATTCTGAAAGCCAAGACTTTGTTTAATTGAAACCAGATGAAAACAAACTGTAACGGACCCTGCCGTGTTATCTATGATTACTATACACTTTACATTCATAATTTCAGCCGGAGGGAGGGGAAGCAGCGCTGCGGAACAGCAGAGTGGCGAGTGAGAGCTGTCATCTTTCTTTTACAAGCTTCAAAAATATATTTATCGTGCGATTTTGGAAATAAAAGTGTCATATTCTGAAAGCCAAGACTTTGTTTATTTAAAATCAAACCAAACACCCGAACAACTATTTTTTTACGCAAATCCACGTTTATTTTGAAATGAGCTGTTGAGCGGGTCACATACAGATGTAGCGCTTCGTTTCAGACGCCTACCCGTGCGGGTCCGTGATCGGCACGGGGTGGGCCCCTGCTGAAAAGTAAAACCCCCCCGCAGGACTTGAAACGCCCCCTTGATAAATACATTTAATTATAATTAAACCAGCAGCAATGGATCATGGATCCACCAGGGGGAGCCATGAAAAGCTGCCACACTGAAACTCATGTGAAATAAACAGCTGATCTACAGGTTTCTGATATAGCGGATATTTGTTAAGATCCATATGTCACGGATAGGATCATATTCTGTGCTTAAGTAAGAGACATGTAATCATTTACTAAACATCACCATGTTTTTATTTAACAAAATAATGTTTAATTCACGTTGGCGTAAGTACAAAACCATCGCTATGTTTTTAGATCAGGAAATGCATCCAGGGTCAAACAAACGATGTTCGATCTCATCCTCGCATTCATTTAATGTATCATATGTTCGCGAGTTGAAATGAATGCACTAAATTTAATCCACGTGAGTTTACAACAACAACAATAATCGCTTTGTTTTTATATGTCTCATTATTTGTGTGAACATAAAAATAATTTGTGTGTAAATATGTGATTTGTAAATGTAAAACAACATCCACAAATGCATTTAAAAGATTTGCAAACTCACAAATACATTTGCAAGTGTAAAACGGATCTGCAAATACGCTAAATATGTTCACAAATAAAAAAAAGATCTGTGAATATCTCTTTAACATTTACAACTTTCGATCAGGCATTTCTGAATCCATTTTGTATTTGTGGACCAAAAATGCGCTCGCGGATCTCAACTCTCTGTTCACGGATCTCAAATCTCTGTTCACGGAATTTTGAGACATATTTTCCGCCGGTCTCGGCTAAAATCTACTCGTGTCACTCGGTTATTTTCGGAAACCACGTGATGGCCCGCTGATGACTACATTTCCGCATGATTTCAAAGTAAGAGCATGATGGTTTGTTTAATGCTCTGTTTTTGTATTATAATGAACAGCGGAACGTTAGATGGATTCTTCATCACCATCACCCTCATCATCATGTTATAGTGATACAGTTAGTTTGTGTTATTGGTTCAATACAGCATATCTCGATCACTTTCGTTGATGTTGAAGTGCAGGCTGTATACGCCACTTCCGGGTCCCGGGGGGAGCAGCTGGCAGCGAAGCAGCCCAGATAAAACTCTTTCTTCATTGTTTGTTGTGTATTCAGTCAAGCGGGTCAAAGTTACAAAGCACTTCACATCTTATTAATCGGCCTAATTTTACTTTACCAGTGCAGTAATAAAGTAATCTGTAGAAAAGCACCGTATTTAGGTCAGCCTTCATAGTAAGGCTACATTACATGTTATAATATTCATCGTGTCCTTTCTACTGATATATTCCTGTCTATTCCTTTCATTTGTATTTAATGTTATTGTGTTTATACATGTTTCCACACATTTCACAATTTGGGATGAATGAAGTATGTGTGTGTAAAAAGACGATCCGCGAACAGAGATTTGAGATCCGTGAACAGAGAGTTGAGATCCGCGAGCGCATTTTTGGTCCACAAATACAAAATGGATTCAGAAATGCCTGATCGAAAGTTGTAAATGTTAAAGAGATATTCACAGATCTTTTTTTTATTTGTGAACATATTTAGCGTATTTGCAGATCCGTTTTACACTTGCAAATGTATTTGTGAGTTTGAAAATCTTTTAAATGCATTTGTGGATGTTGTTTTACATTTACAAATCACATATTTACACACAAATTATTTTTATGTTCACACAAATAATTATGAGACATATCTATGCCCATATTTTTATATCACATCCGACCGGAGAAAAATGCAGCGGCTCTCACTACCGATCACCCTAATCGCACGGGCAAACAATAATATGTACAGTGTTAATAGTGTACTGTATTATTAGTGTCTAATATTACTGCTATAATAATCACACATTGAGTTGTTGAAATCAGACCGTCGTTTTTTTTAAACGCTCTGAATGAAACGGCAGCTCTCAGGTGATCAGCTGTGTGTTTACACAATAAAATATGCATAGTAATTTAATACCTTCCAAGTTCCAGCACACATTGTAAGAACAGTTCTGTTTCATATGAGTGTTGAGAGCTGTATCCACAAATCTACTAATTTTGCCCTCAGTGCACCAGATTGATGCATTTAACTTCAATTTAAATAAAAACATCTTCTGTTGTAACAACAATAACATTATAAATAGTAACATAGCATGGTATTGCACATTTACTGTAGCTTTGAGTGTTACTGGCCTGAGATTTTTTTATTACATGAATGAAGGTGACTGAGGCTTTTTAATATAGACTTTTCAGTGTCCCACATTTTGCACAGAACTGTCCCACATTAGGAAAACAGATTGTCTGAGACAACTTGGCACTAAGAGTACTAATATGTCTACCATTTCTTTTATGAGTTTAATATCTGCATGTTCTCTTTTGGTTTGATTAGGACACATCCTGGGGATTTCAGAATGTTACTGGATTTTGATTTATTGTATCGGCTTCATGTCGCAATAATATTCCCGAAGTCTGAAATGCAAAAATGTTCCACATTAGGGCAATTCACCCTACATTTAATCATTTTGTTTATTTTTAACTAAATAAATGTGGTTTAATCCATCATGAAATTAATGTAGGCTATTTACTTAGTACATATCTGACATTAACGATTAACACACTGTTCATACTGCTCACAGGCTGATATCTAGTGTATTCATACCCCTCACTGTTTATTCATCATTCAATTCATTATATATTTTATTCTGCAGATTGTGAACATTACTTTTCACTTTACTGCTTGTTGCACCTGGTTAGAAGCTAAACTGCATTTCGTTGTCTCAGTACCTGTAATCTGTGCAATAACAATAAAGTTGAATCTAATCTTGAGCAGGAACTAATGTAGGCTATTTACTTAGTACATATCTGACATTAACGATTAAACACGTTTGTGCATTCTTTATGAATGCAAACCGAGTCATTTCGTTTATTTTTAACGAAATAAATGTGATTTAATCCACATAATTTACTGTGTTAATTGTTTACTTAGTATTGTTTAACTTGAAGGTGCCTGATGTGAACATTTCCAGAATGTCTTTTTTCACTTTTTAAATGCCTCTGTGATGTGCTGCTACCCATTTCCCCTCGGGGACTAATAAACGAATACTATGACATTAACGATTAAACACATTTGTGCATTCTTTATGAATGCAAACCGAGTCAAGCCGACTCTAATAAACGAATACTATATATTGAACGTCTATTGAATGGCCTTTGTATGTATACAGTACAGTATAGCCCAACCATTTACACCTTCCTTTTTTCCCGTCAAGAGTTTGAATTGGAGAAAGGTAATCGATGGTGCTTTTATAGCCTATTGCATAATAACTGTGTGATTTATATTGTTTTTCAAATGCATATGGCCACCCATTTACACGGCTCTTCCCGTAGTTAGATCACTTTACATTTCTGCGAATTAATTTTTAATCACACACGTCTCCCCATCCCGAAAATAATAAAGAAAATAAAAAGAGGAAACAATTTTCAAGTTCAGTTTTCACCGTTTTATTTAAAATAACTGACATACAGTAACAGACACATGCTGTAGGCCTATCTGCTGCGGAAGCCAGGACGAGCGATTTCGGGATCTGTTTTTCTGGGGCTCATCAGTCTCTCGTTTACCCGGCTCCTGATCTTATGCCACTGGTCAATGTTCAGATTTGGGAACGGATTGGAAACATAGGACTCAATCTTTTGCTTCACATTGAGGGGAAGAGGCATTTTCCCATTGGTCCCAGTCCAGTTGGTTATTTTCACCATTCTCCCATAGCCTATGTTACAAGTGGGCTATGGCGTTATGGCCATGAACATATTAGCAGCATAGATCTCAGGGCGATGCTGTCCCTTAAAAAAGCTGTCCTGGTAAAAACTTTCCTCTCGTTCTGAGGAAACAGCCCTGGTGGGTTCATCAGGAGTGACCGCCGACCATACCCCAACCCCCCCATGTTTCCTATGTATGTTGGGAACCCTTTGTTTAAAACTAATTGGCCATCGGAATGTGTGGAGTCACATTCCACAGCTCCATTATTCATACTTCTGAAATATATCTGTATTAACTTTATATCATCGTATGTCCGTGTTTATTGGGTATTTTTGCATGAAACAAAGACTGGCATATAGTTTCAAGCCAGTACTTTCGACAGAAATACACATATACATCCTGTTGAGCAGGATCTACAGTTTCCAGTATTTTCCGTTTCGTAAAATGATCAAATATGGCGAAGATATTCAAATATGTGCTTCCATATGTCATACTTTTGAAATGTATTAACTTTATATCATCGTATCTCCGTGTTTACTGGGTCTTTTTGCATGAAACAAAGACTGGGATATAGTTTCAAGCCAGTACTTTCGACAGAAACACACGGCAATGTTGTGCGGACTGTTGTTTTTATGCGGCACCGGCTTGAACAGGTCATGTGATCTGATCACGCCGGCGTGACGGTCGACTCCAAAGGGTTAATATTAAATACATATAAGTATTTTTACAACTTGTATTTAGAAATACTCTGTTGTAATTATTGATGCATACATGTACATACATCCATTCAATGTGGCATCTGCTATAATGGGGTTAATGTATGATATTACTTAATAATACAATACATTATAATATATGATATGATAATTACATTTTAGTTGTATTAATTTCATATTTCATAGTTTCTCATTATTATTATTATTATTTTGTATCGCTCATCTTATTTTTGATTTTATTAATCTGTGTGAATCTGTGCTGTCCTGTTTTTCACTCTCACCCTGTTGCTGTTTGAACTACTGAATTTCCCCACGGGATTAATAAAGGTCCATCTTATCTTATCTTAATGTATAAGTTGATTTACTTCAATCTACTGTACAATATTACAGGAAATATACTGCATAAAGCAAACTATATACTTTATTTGATCTAAAATATTGATGTTTCTACAACACCCATTGTGTATTTTGTGAATGAAGCGCCATCTCATGGTTAAATCCTGTAATTGAACAAATGGGGAAATTGGGCAACGCCCTCTAGCAATTTGGCAACACCCCCAGCCACTGGCATCCGCTGGGCTTTTGACTGGGACACACCCATTTGAGTCTGATCTGGAGTGCTACATCTGTATGTCCTATGCCAGCGGTTCCCAACCTTAACCTCAACTCAGGGCCCTGTAAGGGAAACTTCTGCAGAAATGGAGAGTCAGCACTCAGAGAGACACGAGGAGAGTTGGAGCTTTGATGTCTGTTTACAACCTCGATCCCTTCTGTAGGAGTCGAATCACGTGATCCTGCGCGTTGTCTGCGTTCAATTAACGCCTTGACTGCCTCACAGTTTTCAGATGCTTTTAATACTTATCCGATTTGTAAATTAGAGGTGAACTGTGCTTTTAGTGCGGATGAGCTTATCTCTTTGTCTGATTCGACATGCACACAAATACTGGATTCCGTTGCTCCTTTTACGCTTCGACGCAACAAAGTTCTCTCAGAGCCATGGCTCAATGATTGTACTCGCGCTTTTAGACTCGCTTGTAGGCGTGCAGAGAGAAAATGGAAAATGGATAAAATTCATGTCTCCTTAGAAATTCTTCGTGCTTGCCTTTCCGATTATCAGATGGCAGTTAAAGCAGCCAAAACAGAGTATATTTCTCTGTTAATCTCCAAAAACAGCCATAAACCTCAAGTTATTTTTAATGTCCTCAATTCGATCATTAATCCTTGTGATGCTTCTCCAATGGTGCCATCAACTACTCTCTGCGATACATTTCTTCCATTTTTTATTGAAAAAGTATCTGCTCTAAGGCTAGCCTATACTAGTGCTACCCCAGATCCTGCTCCCTTTCTGTGCCTTGCTGTCCTCGACCATTTTGAGCCTGTATCCCTCTCTTCTCTCTCGGAAGTAGTCAAGCACCTGTGGCTGACAAACTGTATCTTAGACAGCATTCCCTCTCGCTTCCTTAGAGATGTTTTTGAATCAGTTGGAGCAAGTGTTTTATTGCTTGTAAACACCTCTCTTAGCTCAGGATGTGTCCCAGCTGCCTTCAAACATGCCATGGTTAAGCCACTACGTAAAAAGAAAAATCTCGATTCTCGCAAATTTTAGGCCCATCTCCCAGCTACCCTTTTTATCTAAAGCCTTGGAGCGAGTAGTCTTCGCCCAGCTGCAGTCGTTTTTAACCATGCATGGCATCAACGAAAATTTCAGTCTGGCTTTAAACCTATGCATAGCACTGAAACAGCCCTTTTAAGAGTTTTTAATGATCTGCTCTTAGCCGCCGATTCAGACAGCCCAGCTGTCTTGGTGCTGTTAGACTTAACTGCTGCCTTTGACACTGTGGATCATAGTATCCTGTTGTCACGGCTTGAACAGTCCGCAGGTATTACAGGCTCTGCTCTTGCATGGTTTAGGTCTTACCTGACGGACCGTAGCTTCTCAGTGCAGCTAGGTGCCTTCTCCTCTGCCAAAGCCCCTCTTACCTGTGGGGTTCCCCAAGGCTTGATTCTGGGCCCCATCCTTTTCCCATTGTATATACTGCCCCTCGGTTCAATTCTCACAAAACATAATATCCCCTTCCATTGTTACGCTGATGATGTACAGATTTACCTGCCTCTCAATCAAAATGCCAACTCACTACAGCAGTTGAAGGACTGCTTAATAGAGATTAAATCCTGGCTGAGACAAAACTTCCTCACCCTCAATGAGAGCAAGACCCAGGTCATCTTTTTTGGACCCCAACCAACAGTCTCCCCGGTTGATATTCTGGGCTCCCTCAATAAAAATATCCTCCCCTCTGTCATGAACCTTGGAGTGACCTTCAACAGCGACTTTAAATTTGATAAGCAGGTTAGACCTGCTTTTTCAAATTACGACTATTGGCTAAGACCAAGTCGTTTTGATCTTTTAAAGACCTAGAAATTAACGCCTTTGTTACCTCGAGACTGGATTACTGCAATGCTCTGTATGTGGGTATGGACCAGGCCTCAATTAGACGCCTCCAGCCAGTTCAGAATGCAGCTGCACGTCTTCTTACTGGCTATAAAAACCGTGACCATATCAACCCAATTCTGGCTTCATTGCACTGGCTTCCAGTTCGGTTCAGAATATATTTTAAACTCCTTTTATTTGTTTTCAAAGCCCTAAATGGGCTGGCTCCTGCCTATATAGCCGAACTCCTCCATCGCTACACCCCAGGCAGAGCCTTAAGGTCGGCTGATCAGCTGTTGATGATAGTGCCTAAGACCAGGCTTAAAACCCGAGGGCATCGAGCTTTCGCAGCGGCTGGCCCTAGGCTCTGGAATACTTTGCCCCTACATGTGAGGTCGGCCCAGACCCTGGGGGTTTTTAAATCAACACTTAAAACTCACTTTTTCTCTCTGGCTTTTGTTTAATTATTTATTTATTTAGTTATCCACAGAATTTATACTATTTTTATTATTATTAAATGTTATTAATATTATTGGGGTTTTATGGGGTTTCAGTTTTTTATGATTAGTAGGTTGGGGGCGGGGAGACCTTAGAGAAGGTTCTGACTGGATTGACTGGTTGCTACGTCTGGTTGCTTGGAGCTGAGTTGGTATAACCCTGAATTAAATTAGAACATTTTAGAAATATGAGGAATAACCTCTTGGTTTTATAAACCGTTTTGTAATTACTTCTTCATCCATTTTTGGATCTCTGCGGGGTTTTTCTTTTAAAACCCTAAACCCCCCCTTGGGGTTGGTCCCTCCCCTCTCCCTCTGCGGATCTAAGGTCCGGTAGAGGGGGATGGGGCACAGCGTCGCTTATCCAGGCAGGGGAGTGCATCTGACGAAGAGATAGGCTGTTGTGCTCTCTATCTCTGTTTCTTATCCTACATTTTCACCCTGGACTAGAGGGAAAGCGTTCTTGGACGCCTTTTCAGCTCTGTTTCTTACTATATTCTTCCTACCCCGTTTACCTTGAACTATTCTATGAGTGTGTTGACGTTGACTCGTTGGGCCTTTTCTCCTGTACTTGTTTGTTCCCCAGTTCTTTCCTTTAACTGAATCTCGGAGAGGGCATTTAGGCCCCTTCTTTTGATTAGTTTAGTTTGTCACCCCCTTTCCCTTGAACTAATTTATACGGGAGAGTGCATTACGTAGTCACGTTGTGCCTCTCGGCGTATACTTTGACTTTCTGTCTCTTTGGAGAATGCTAGTACGTTGGATACGTTGGGCCTTTCCACTGTTGTCCCTCTTCACTAGTATCCCATGTCCCCTCTTTATAATTTGGGTCTTCATAATTTCCACCCTATTCTAAGGGGAAGCATGATGGTGCGTTTTCATTTCAATTTCTGGCTTTGTGTTTCTTCACCTCTTACTCGTTTAATATTTAGGAGAGTGCATGCACGTAGTCACGTTGTGCCTCTCTTCCTCTGTTTCTGGCTGTTCTCTTCATACCCTTGTTTCTCTGAGAAGAGAAGAAATACTATTCTAAAAAGGAGCTGACACATGGTGTCTCTTCACTTGTACACTTGAGGGGTCAGAGTTCATATGGTGAGGGATTCCATGAGCGGTATGCGCCGGCCTGTGCCTTTACCTTGGACTTCTAATAGAACTGCTCGGGTCTTGATAGATTGAGTGGGGAAGTTCATGAGATCCTTCTAGAGGGTTATCAAGAATAACTTTTATCCAATGACCTTTTCCCTCTCTGTCTGTGTCTGTGTATTCTCTTGTTCCGATTAACCCAGCCAAATCTTTTTTTCTTGTTTTTGTATCTATATCTACGCCGGGATCCGGAGTCGAGGCTGATCCTCTTGCTGTAGTCCTGTGTGTTGGATCCTCTATCCCGATTTCTGGATTAAGTCGTGTACGTTCGGGTCGTGGCTGAACCTGTCTCTGCGGTCCTGCCTTGGTTCTCGCCATGCTGCTTCCCCGATGGCTTCCACAGAATTGTAGCTGACATCCTCGTGGATTCATCTTCTTATTACAGACACATGCATTTCCTAACATTCGGTCTATATGCTGTAAAATGTATTATCTTTGATTTACACACGGCATCTATTGCACGTCTGTCCGTCCTGGGAGAGGGATCCCTCTTCTGTTGCTCTCCCTGAGGTTTCTCTAATGTTTTCCCCTTAAACTGTGGGTTTTTCTCTGGAAGTTTTTCCTTGTACGATGTGAGGGTCTAAGGATAGACGGTGTCGTTTTTTCTCATACTAATATTCTGAACAATCTGTGCTGTTGTATTTGCTGTAAAGTGTCTCTACTGTAGGCTCATTTTATTATATGTACAGCACTTTGGCTCGACCAAAAATCGTTTATAAATGTGCTATATAAATAAAACTTGATTTGATTTGATTTAAAACACTGATGTTTATTTACAAGAAATGCACATCACAGGTCACACAGCCAGAGATTCTGACTGCCCTGGTGGGTTGCCATGTCAAATCTGGCCAGCCTCTCTCTCTTTTAATTAGTTTACAGAGAGTTAATCCACAAATACTCAATCACCTGCCTGACTCTTAGGCTCTGTGACCGAGAGTTGACCGGTCATAAAACTGAGAATAACACAAAGAAATGTGAAATATCTGGAAGTAAGGAAGAATTATTCTTTGACAGTTTCACTATTTTTATCATTTATGATAACCATAAAACATTAGTCTAATAATAATTTAGTCAATACTTAAATCAATAGGCGTCTTCAGATTTGAGTGTGGTCTTACACAACATCAATTACATCACTAAGTAGAATAAGATCGAAACATTCAATCATAACAGAAACATAATCTCTCAACAATGTTTGGATCATCTTTTGTCAAAAGCACAATAATGAACACACATAAAACACAGATGCATAATAGCAAAAACATCTATTTTAAAATAATATGTTTTAACAATTAACCATTAGTTAATCTCCTTTATCAAACTATAAAATCAAAACCAGCTTGCAGTTTAAAGATTTACTTTAAGGCAATCACTAGTCAAAAGCATTTTAAACTCAGGACCAGGATTTGATCAATCTGGAATCTGCAAAATTGCAGTGTCTTCAATTTTAGGATTACTTTACGTTTACTTCATTACTTATTAAATCAAAAGAATATGACATGATAACATAATTACATTACTTCAACTATCAAGTATTATGTCATTTCAAAATCTGAAGGGGAAAATCCAACAATTCTCAAAATGTTTAACAATCTGAAAAGGAAAAGTTAGGCAAATATTCAATTTTTGTAAAAACCTGGAAAGGAAGGATTAAACATTCTTAAAACTTGAAACATCATTTTAGGTCTGTCTGTGCATGGGTAATACATTTTAGAGTAGTGTTGTTAAGCTCTGTGGTTAAATCCAGTTTTTATCACTTGAGGCTCCTGTCCAAAATTAAACCGGTTTTATCCTTTTTAAACTTTGAGCGTGTAATTCATGCCTTTGTTTCAACTCGTTTAGATTATTGTAATGCACTTTATGCCGGCCTAAATAAGACTTCGCTAGCCCGCCTGCAGCTGGTACAAAACGCTGCGGCGCGGCTGCTCACATGAACCCGCAAGTTTGACCATATCACACCAGTTCTGGCTTCGCTCCACTGGCTTCCTGTCCATTTTAGAGTCCATTTTAAGATTTTATTGTTTGTTTTTAAATCTCTTAATGGACTGGCCCCAGAGTACATCTCCGACCTCTTACAGGTGTACACCCCCTCAAGGGCTTTGAGGTCGGCTGATCAGCTGCTGCTTGTAGTCCCAAAAACAAAGAAAAAGACCAGGGGAGACCGAGCGTTCTCATCGGTAGCCCCCAGGCTCTGGAACGACCTGCCCCCTCATGTTAAATTGTCGCCCACTCTTGAAGCTTTTAAGTCCCGCCTAAAAACCCACCTATTTTCCCTCGCTTACCAGTCAGTCTGAGCTGAGCTATGTCATACCTATTTGTATGCTTTCACTGTCTGTCCATGGCCTTTATGTGCCTTGTTTTTATTCTTATGTGTGCTTTTTTTATCTATTCGTGTAATATTATATTTTATTATAATGTTATGTTCATTGTGAAGCACTTTGGCAAACCCTCTGTTTTTAAAATGTGCTATACAAATAAAGTGGATTGGATTGGATTGGACTGATTGCTGTATATTAACAGTATCTGTTATACTATTAGAAATATCTTATTATTCAATACCTTATAATCTGAAAATATTAATTAATTAATTTTGTTTAGTGTGAAAGTGTAATCTGATCTGACAAAACATATGTATCACCACTATTTAAAACATGTCTGTTCATCGGAAATATAAGAACAATCATTAATTGTACATCTGTAAACATCTGGTCATTCAATTCAAATGTTATCTTTGTACGAGAGCTGGAAGAACATGTCCTCCTGACTCGTTCTCCTCCTCTCTTTATGACACAGAATGTCTGGTGTGTAAAGGCATCCTGATACTGTAGATTAGCACTGAGGTGCTGATTGGCTCAAACTCTTCTTCATCAGAGCGCCATGTTTCAACCCCCCCCCAATTGCTCTGCTTTTGTGTGGCTCATTCAGTGAGCACTGTAGTTGATCCCCCCCAGTGAAACGGAGGCTCATCTGCCTGAGTGTGACCCTCTCTCTCTGACCCTTGGCCTTGAGAGCTGTCATAGTTATTGGGTTAACACTTGATAGGGATGTTTTCCTGAGTGAAGACAACTCAAGGTAATAGATTAGCACATTATAATTTAATTACAAAAATAGGATAGGCCCCTCAGAAATATGTGGGAGCCTTCCTGACACATGCACATGCATAAATGTAAGGTTTGCATAAATGTAAGTCATTTAACATGCAATACTTATATACTCATCAGTCCAAAGCAGATACATTCATTTCATTTCAAACCTTTATTTATACAGATAAAATCCCATTGAGATCATTGATCTCTTTTCCAAGGGAGACCTGTTCAAGTAGTTCCACATGAAACATAAAAGCATAAACAGAACAACAAAAGGACATCATCCAGCATCATTTACATAATTATCCACATAAACAGGTACCAATAGCTTCTGATTGACTAGCATCCAACCGAGCTTTAAAAACATTTAGTGGCACCAGATTGTTCAGTTTCCATTTAATTTGCAGACTATTCCAAGACAGAGGAGCTGCGCATCTAAAAGCTGTCTTCCCTAAGACAGTTCTAGCAGTTGGGACATTTAATAAAACCACAGCATTCGATCTCAGGCAGTAGCCACTTACAATTTTCCGTGAGATCAGGGAGCAGATATAAGATGGAAGTTTCCCTAGCATGGCTTTGTATATAAAAATGTACCAGTGACTGAGCCTCTGTACAGTTAGTGAAAGCAAACCAGCCCTTGCATACAGGGTACAGTGATGGGTTAATGCTTTACAGTTTGTCACAAATCTCAGTGCACTGTGATACGCAGCATCTAACTTGACCAGGCAATTGGCAGGTGCATTCATATAGACCAGATCCCCATAGTCCAGCACAGGTAAAAAGGTCACAGTGACTAGCCTTTTCCTGGCCTCAAGCGAGAAACAGGACTTGTTTCTGAAAAAGAACCCTAGCCTAACCCTCAGTTTTTTTAGCATGTTATTGACATGAAGTTTAAAAGAGAGACGATCATCAAGCCAGATACCAAGGTACTTGTAACAGGCAACAACTTCAAGTTTAGTTCCTTGCGTAGTTACAATATCTAAAACAGGCTCTGGTGTATTTTTTGCTTTTGAAAAGAGCATTACTTTGGTTTTATCCACATTTAAAAGAAGCTTTAATTCAGAGAACTGAGTCTGAATAATGTTAAAAACAGCCTGTAATTTAACACCAGCCTCCTGAATGGAGGGACCTGCACAATACATCACAGTATCATCCGCATAAAAATGTAAAGGAGCTTCATCCACACCTACGCTGTTAATATATATGGAGAATAAAAGTGGTCCTAAAACAGAACCTTGTGGTACACCATTAGAAATGTTTAACCACTCAGAAGACAGTCCATCAAAATGAACACATTGGGACCTTTCAGAGAGGTAGTTCACAAACCACCCCACTGCAAGGCTGGATAGGCCAATACTGAGTAGCCTCTGCTTTAAGACATGTTATTGTAAGTAAAAGGTGAGCTTGTCCCTGTGGATATAACCCGTTCTCAATGATTCTAAATGTTATATTAATTCACCATTTACCTTTTAATAAAAGATTAGTTTATCAGAAATACATTTCCTCTTCCATAAAACATAGGTTTGAGAAATAAATGTTCCAATATAAAAGCAATTACTCAATATAATTTTTTTTGTTTTTATACAAATCTTTTCATTGCAAACAAGTCATAATCCAGCAAATGACAAGAAGTAAGAACAGTAGTAATCAATACAAAACAGTACAGATGTTACAGTTAGCACATGTAGACAATGGGGATCATTACAAAGGACCTCCTTGAAAATAAAATAAAGTAATGTATTGCTCTAAATTCACTTCAAGGTTCGTAGAGAGTCCTTGTTTACAGTTTGTTTTTGTTGTTTTCATTCATTTAACCCCCCCACCCACAGGTATGGTTGGCCCCAAATAGTAAAATAACTGAATAAGTCAGATAAAATCATAAGTAAAACATAAATAATAATAATAATAATAATAATAATAATAACATACTAATACAAATAAATAAAAAGAAAGTCGAGAGTGAAAACAGTCTGTAAGAATCCGGTATAGGGGAAGAAAATAATAGTAAACATTGTGGTCTTGGTGAGGAAAAAGGGTTTCATTAAGAGGGAAAAGGAAATATAGAAGAGTAGTCTTGGGCAAAAGAAAAAGGGTCATGGCGGAAGAGCAGTAATATGAATGGTCACTTTTATTTTATTTCCTTTCAGAGAGCTACCTGCGACTCAGCGTCAGAAGTGATAGGGAATTCTTTGATAAGGCCTAATAGTGGGTCCCAGGTAGTGCTTCGTACCTGAACTCACATTCAGGTTCAGGTCCGGACTCAAGTCCAGAGGTTCAGGTTCAGGTCCGGACTTATAAGTCCGGACCTGAACCCATGGCTTGTGTCAAGTTGTGTGAGTAACTAAAGTGAACTTATTGTGAGCTAATTATCAATTGAAAATTAACTCATAATCAACTCAAATTCAAACTCATCAGATTTATTGTGCTCCCTTCCAACTTGTGTCTACATTTCTCTACAAAGTATAAATGTGCCACTTAGTCTACAAATGACTTATGACAGCAACTACAGTGAACTACTACAAAGTTCAAACATTTATTTCATTTACCAAACTAAAGTAACCAAACAGTCCCTGAGCTGACTGAGCCTAAATCCCTAAAACGTTGCTGAAAGGTAGAGTAGACTATACGCATTACACTGTTACACACCTACTATACAGTAGGCTACACTGTAGTGACTGTCCAGTCAGAGTGTACTGTACTGTCTGTGCACCATGTATTTTCTACAACTCTACATGTGTACATTATACAGTACATACTACATACATAGTGATGTACATACATACCGTTAGAAATTAAAATCAATGTTGATATGGCGTAATTTTGAATTAAATACACTAATTTAAATCAGTTTTATTCTGAAAAAAACGGAAGTTCACACTATGAACTTAATACTTTTATTCTGAAAACTCTTCACTTCTGGTTAGCATTAGCATGTGGCGAAATTCTACATCTTCAAACCGTGAATCGAAGGTGAAATGACATGTGATGTTGTACACTGAGCACACTGGGATTAGCACTCATTTATTGACGCTGAATAACGTTTATCAGGGAATGTTTAAATAACCACAGACACCAGAATATACGTAAGTGCTAGTTTTTTTTGCGAGTCCAAGTACCGGTTCCCGACATTCCGGTTTTAACCGGACTTGAACCGAAACTTTGTACAAGTCCAGTACCGGTTCGGCGTACCGGTACGCAGCACTAGTCCCAGGTAGTATGGAAGGATTTCAGAGATCCTTTTAATGAGAATCTTAACTTCTCCATCTGAAGGCATTGTAAGACATCACGTATCGACTGATCATGTGTTGGTGGGGAAGCATGTATCCATTTTAAGAGAATAGAGCGTCTAGCTAATAGAGTGGTGAAGGCAATGACACCGCGTATAGTAATGGGCATATTCTCAGATGGAGGAAGGCCGAACAGTGCAGTCATAGGATTAGGATCTATCAATGGTTCCAAATATGTCAGACCAAAATGTGTCCAACCTCGGGCAAGTCCAGAACATGTGCAGATGGTCAGCTGGAGAATGATTGCATCTGTTGCAGGCATCACTCCGATCTTGGAATATTTTAGCCAGCTTAGCATTAGTAAAGTGAGCTCTGTGGAGCACCTTGCACTGAAGTAGGCCATGTCTAGCACAGATAGACGATGTATGGACTAGGTTGAGAATGTCACTCCATTGACCATCGGAAATGTTGCTACCTAGATCACGCTCCCAGAGGCACCATAGGGTCCGGACTCAGGGAACCAATCTGACCATAGAGAACTGAAACCAAGCGCTTTTGATCAGGGTCGAGTGTGAGACATTTATCAATTGGCGATTCGGGGGGGCGGTTAGGAAAATGGGGAAATTGCTTTTGGATGAAGTGTCTGATTTGGAAAAAACGGAAGAGATGACTGTTGGGCAAGTTGAATTTGACTGAAAGGGACTCAAAGGATGAAAAGACTCCATCCTCTTAAAGGTCATTAAGCGTTGCAAGACCGTTGCGAGACCATTGTTCGACCAAACGCGGAAGGCCATCCATGCCCTTTTAATACGAAGGGTATCAGAAGATTTAAGATGAGTTTCCTGCAGGAATATGACATCTCCATTCAGATGTTGCAGCCGTGTCATTACCTTAACAATCTTAGTAGCATTGTTCATTCCCTTAGTATTCTAGGAAATCAGGCGCACTCCTCTACCTGTCGTTGTCATGGCAGACACCATCTAGGAAGTTCCTCAAACACCTGGACAAACACAGTCTTGCATACACCGGAGAAAGAGAAGAGAGGACGACGAAGAATAATAATAGTAATGATAATAACAAAAACAAAACAAAAAAAACATGTGGCTATACCTATAGCTAAACCCAAAATGCACAGCATAATCAAGCACTCTGGCTTAGATCTATGTAATTACACTAACGCTTGTAATTACACTAACACTAGTCTTCCGGGGACCTAGTCCCTATCTAAACAGTAAACCATCCCCATATTATCCCACACAGAACAAGTGGATGGGTAAGTGAATAGAAAATTGTCAAATATTATGCAGATAAATCTATGCCAATACCAAACCACAGAGAACAGAGAAGAGAACACACATACAATTTAGTGCAGTAAAAATCAGCATGAACAGCCGGTCCAACAAGTAAATACAATGTATTTTATCCATACAGATACCCTAAATGAGACATAATAGGAAATAAAATAAAGTGCAAAAGAAATCTCTGAATGGTAAAGGCACAGGTGGACAAGAAAATAAGCTAGTGCAACAGCTCCACATCAATGGAGCTGTGGCTGCCTCTAGAGGCAAAAGCGATACTCTGCGGATAACATGTTGTGTGACTTATCAACAGGCATTCATAACGGCAAGGAACACAAAAAAAAAGAAGGAAAATATAAGAAGTCTAGCCGTGGAAAAACACACATGTCTGTCTACGTGTTAACGGCATAATTAGAACCCATGTGAACTAATAGGTCAGACAAGTTACTTAGGTAGCCAGTAAGGCTAGTAAACTGGGCTAACGTTACCAAACCGCAGCAGTCAGGAGGAGGAGGAGGCATGAGAGCCGATACCAGATCGGTTAGCTGCAATAAAGTCCTTGGCCTCAGAAACGGAGGAAAGTCTCTTCCTGGCCCCATCCTTCAGTGTGATGTTAAGCCTCGCAGAGAAAAGTAGTGCAGGCTTGAAGCCCCGTTGGTAAAGTTCAGACATCACCTCTTGGTATTCCCTGCGCTGCTCCACTATCAGAAGGATAATCCTCGTAGATTGCAATGGGGTCCCACGGTACTGCAGCTTGCCTCTCTTAGCTCTGGCCTCATGGATGATCTTATCGTTCTGCTGGAATCTGTGGAGCCTGATGACCATGGGTCTCGGTCTCTGACCCGGTCCTGGCGTGTTGGAGAGTGTACGGTGCGGTCTGTCGCACTCCGGTGGAGACTCAAAAACGCTGTCACCAAGGACCTCAGCCAGAAGTTCAGAAAATAAGGTGGAGGGGTGAGGCCCTTCGATGGACTCAGGTAGACCAATGATCCTGATATTGTTACGGCAGCTGCGAGACTCGAGGTCCGTCAACTTAGCTTGTAGCTTGGTATTATTCTCAGCTAGCTTAGCACACATCGATTCCAAACTTTGTATGCATCCATCTTGTTCGTTAGCATTGGATTCAAGCGAATTAATTGAGTGGGTATGTTCGGAGACTGTGGTTTGAATGCAGTCTAGCTTGGCTTCGAGCGCAGATATAGTAGCCTTGAAATCCGCAGAGATAGCATTCCGGTGTTGTTCCAGTTGGTTAGCCAAGGCCGCCATGTTGAAGTCACCGCCATTTGCCGCCGGCACGGTAGACTGCTCCTTCTTGCCCGATCTCTGCTGCTTGGAAGCCATAATCTAGCACCAGAGAGGAATAATTATCCACCTGGAGATGGCCAAAGGCAAAACTATCGGGATTTAAAATAGTCAATGAATAAAAGTTACGGGAGCTAGATTCGACATTGCCTACTCCATCTTGCCCCACCGGAAGTCCCCTCTTCCCCCTACTTTAAATGATTACTCAATATAATTGACTCTTCCCTCCCTTTTCTTACATATGTCACATACATATGAAATAATAACTTAGGAGTCTATTTAAGCATGGTATAGTTTATAATCTATTACTCGAGAAGACTCAGTATCACCTGTGTGCAGCTCACAAAAAAAAATTGTGAGAAACATCTATTATGCAGGAAGTGTATACATCTGTTGAAAAACAAAGCATATCCCTCAGAGCTTCATCCCTCTAACATCTGAGTAACTACTGATGGCATAGCATGAATGGAATTGGGTGACTGAGGGTGTCATTACTGAGAAATGTCAAACAAATTCAAAACCTTACATTTGAAAACAGGTTTGCATTCCTCCACTTAAGGCGACGTTATCACTGGAAACAATACCCCGAGTTATACTGAGATAACAGACTCAGGGTTGGTGATAAACAGGCAGAAAGGTTAAATATCTAGAAGTAAGGAAGAATTATTCTTTGACAGGCCCAGTTAAGAATCAAAACATTTTTTGCGGCCCACATTCAACCATAAACAATACGGAGGCTAAATAAAGTTCTGGTTGGTCAGTTCTGAACATGTGACACATTGTAAATCCAGTAGAACAGACCGCTGTCAAGGACTGTAATGACCGTTGCTAAGGAGGATCGAGAAAGGAAAAGAGCTTAACATTTAAAAAAAATCTTAATAATGAAAATCCACACAAAACTTTTTTTGCAAATTATTTGACAGCAAATATTGAATTTACATTTACACCCTTTAATATTTTATTTGGGCTTTTAGATGAAGACCACACACAGTTAATACATATAACTATTCTTCTGGCTAAAATATATATTTTTAAAAGTCAATCGACACAAACTGATGAACCCAAATGCACGACCCAGAGACAAAGTCTTGAATGCAATAAAAAGTGTATTTATTTTTAACAGATCAGGTAATCCCTCTTAACAGAGTAGGTAGTGGAAATAACAAAAGGCGCTGACAAGGAGGAAAAAAAGAGGACTTAATAAATGTAATGGCGTTAAGTGGGCTATAGTCAATACATGGCCTGAGTGAGCCATCCTTTTTACTCACAAAGAAGAATCCTGCTCCTGCCGGTGAAGAGGAGGGACGGATGATTCCCGCTTTCAGGGAAGATGAGATGTATTCATCCATGGCTGCTCGCTCTGGTCCGGAGATGGAATAAAGGCGTACCTTAGGAATGGATGCGCCGGGTAGCAGATCGATAGCACAATCAAAAGGGAGATGTGGAGGCAGTGACAGAGCCTTGGTTTTGTTAAAAACTTCTCTCAGATCGTCGTAACATGCAGGGATCTTAGACAACTCAGGATACTCATCATAACCATTAACTGGTGTCGTCTCTGAGTTTTTACCGGACATGATGACTGCACTGTAAAAAAAGTCTGTGAAATTAACAGGGAAAAGCTGTAAAATCACGACATCAAAAAACCAACCTGATCTCACCAGAATGCGTGACTCCACCACGACTCCTTAACACCGCAGTACGTGGTGAAGTCACGAACTTTGCTACATTTACGTGTCTGCACCACGCAAACAACTCCAATGTAAAGTGAATGAGGCTGCTTTGTCGTGGTGCACACACGCATTTCTATAACGTCCAGCAGTGAGCTTGTATTCTATAAAACGTTTTTAAAATCTACTTTATAGCTTGTAGTAACTCACGGGAGGCTTCTTTGATTTGATTTTATTCATAATAATTTGTATTTTTCGTCAGAATGTATTATGGTGCTGTTACGTTCCCTCTTTGCTAGGGGTAAGGAAGGGAAACGACACGACCAGTTTGTAATTGGTATTGGTTACCGGTGGTTTTATTGGTAACGGCAAACTGAGCAAAACGTTGCACACAAACAGCTTGGCCCAACAACGGGTCAAGCTGTCACTAGTTCACAAAAGGGGCTCCAAAAGAGAGTAGCCCAGTACTATACAAAAGAAAGAAAATACCTCACTTCTAAAGTGGAAACAAACAATAACAAAACGGGACTGTGAGCAAACACAGCTGGTGCGGGTCTACAGGTGCTAATCACCTGGGTCTAAGCTGTTTCACAAGGTAACTATCCTAAGTGCGGTTCTACAGGAGCTAAGCAACCTGGATCTACGCAACACACACACACACACAAACCCTACACTAAACACAGAATACCACGACACACTAACCAGTGTGCTCGCACAGAACCCTACAGAATACACACTGCTAGTCAGTCTACAGAATCACAGGAGGAAGGCTTTGTCACAAGGAGAGGGTTGAAGCATCTGTCACACAATACAGAGCCTCCAGATTGTTGTCCGTGCTCAGCCTTTATACTCCTCCCCAGCAGGTGTGCGCCGGGTATGCGCTGCGATTGGACGCCGTCAATCCAATCCCCATCTTCAGAGGCGGACCAGGAGATGGGCAGCCAATGAAGTTGGCGCAACCACACAGCTCATTTACATGAACACACACACACAGCTGAAAACACTCACAGGCAGATAAATGAGCAGACAAACAGCATCCGTAACAGGTGCATTAGTTACGCATTTTTGTTCTCAAAAAACAGTACATTGTGTGTAATACAACTGTTTTTATGAAATTAGTTAACGCAGGATTTTACACCCGGAAGTAAGTATTTACTGTTGATTGATTTTACAGTGATATCTGCACTACTCAACTCAAAAACACCAGATTATCCTTGTTGATTACACAACATTGCTTGGTTTAAATTGTGTACAATGCTTTTGTAATTTTCCCCTTCGATTCGGAGAAGCAAATATTTGTTCAGTTTAGGATGGAGTTAGTTAGTTATTTAGTAAATTAATCCTACCAAGACACTGCATGTTACTGGAAACGTTACATTAACCTTTAGCTCTGCTGTCAGTTAGCACAGTTTAGCTTAGCATCAACCACATGGTAATAACTTCCGCTTTACAACTTAATTAAATGCAATGGGATATTAAAAGCCTGACTATTTATGCCCACTCATGTGTGTTGATTAATAGTTATACTATGTTAGAGATTTTGAGGGACAACTGGTCCGCTTTCCAAATCTCCGCGCGTCCCTAACAAGCTGGTTATCATACAGGAAGGAATCCTATGCTACCAAGTAACCGTTAAACAATAATCTGCTTTAATGGTAATATGACAATGCAATACAATCAATACAATACAAATTCAATACAGTTATCTTTGGGATCCCATATTTACCTGAGGTCACGTGAGCCAGCCAGAGGGAAGAGAGTGAACACAGCGTGGTTCCTGTCTAATACATCGCTTACAATGGGAGGAGTTATCTGATCCTCCCTTCCAGACCTCCGTGATTGGCTGCCCAAATATCACCAACACCTCACTTCTTAAATCTCCCCAATCACAGTAGCTTAGCTTCATTATCTCCTTGATCTGAGTTGACTGTATGTCAAACCCTCACCTTCCCCCATCTTCCTTTGTTCTCAAATACCACATGTTCAACAGGCCCCAAATTCAGCTCACAGTTTTCTACACAAATCATTTCCCATTTTAAGCTTATTCATAGTTTGCTAACATGAATACATACAAATATTCCCTTACAAATCCCCCTTTTGGTCTCCACTTAAGAGATCAACTATTTCAAGACATTCACATTATAACCTGGGATTCAGACTATTTAAACATTCAGGAATGGCTCCACATATCAACTTCATATGACCGTGTAGAAATACCAAAATATGTAAATAACTCCATACATCAATTACATCACTTAGTAACAACAAAGTTAATAAAAAACCTTCAATCAGAATGATTGAGGACCGCCAATCGTAATAGAAAATCATCGCTCATCAGTGTTTAGACAAATCGTTCATCAATAGCACAAAAATAAACATACCAAAAAATATAGAAGAAAACAGTAAAATATATGTTTCCAAATAACATCATTTATCATTCAGTCCTCCTTAATCATCAAATTACAAACTTTAAAAAATAGCTTGCATCTCAAAGATTTGCTTCAAGACCATTATAGTAAAAACACATTTAAAATTTAGGATTATTAGAAATCCACCTGAGGTATAACATCTGGATTGTAAAGGTCCAGTTGAAATTCACAGTTTAAAGTATAACCTTCACAGTGGTGATTGAATTAATCTGTAATCTGCAAAATTGCAGTGTCTTCAAGCTTTAAAATTACTTCACGTATACTTCATTACGCTTTAGTCCAAAGTAAGGCACTTATCAATACAGTTATTTTAGTCCAATACACGGTTCAAAAATCTGAAAAAGAAGAATCAGACATTTATTGCGTAGTGTAAAAACCCGAAAAGATATATAGATCTTCTACATTCTGAGTGTCAATTTTAATCAACTTGTCATTTATTTTGTGGGGGTCCCCATGGCGCAGACGCCGTGATTGAGCCCCACGGATCTGAAAGCTGGGCGTCGTACATCAACACGGAGTCATTGACTGTGGAATATCCTACTAGTTTCTGTGGAGCCTGGAGGGCGGTTTTGGTCATCTTTCGTATGGCTAGTTTAACTACAGTGACCAAGCAGATTATCACAATTAGCACAACTAGGATAAACATTGAAACGGTCACTGCAAATGTAACCAACCCCGTACCCCACGATCCAAAAGTTCCAGTTAAATCCCCAAGGGTAAACCCATGAGTTTCATGCAACTCTTTTATCTTTATCTCTTTTATCCCCCTGAGCCATATCTATTACCTCAGGAGTTGCATCAGAGATGAAAGAACAACACTCAGATCCAATCACCTTGCATGTGCCCCCCTGGGCGGCTAATAGAAGATCCAGTGCCATACGATTCTGTAATGCCACAGTCCTAACCTCCTATAATTCTTTATGTTCGGCTAACATGGCGGTGTTAGATGCATTTAAGTGATTTTCCACTACTTTGGACAACGCCACAATTTCCTGCTGAGCAACATAAATACCGTACCATGGTAAAAATAGACTAGCCATCCGCTGTCCTTTTGTAATTGACCTGCTGTTTCTATGTAGAGAGGGAAGTATAGCTGCAATCTCATCAGTCTTTACTTTACGGATTAAAGGGATTAGATAGGCCAGGTAACAGGTGCCATAGAAAATGTCATAAGGCATACAGCCTTACAGCCTTACAGCTCGGTCCCCACAAAGTAAACTCTCTGCGGGAGGGGCGTTCTGGCTAACTGCACCGTTATTACAGTATTACAGTCGCTGTGGCCCACATCTGGAGAGGTAAGAGATCCTCTTTCATTCTGGAAACAGATGGACACATTCTTCCACTCATGTACTACAACTGGGGAAACATAGACAGAACAGTCACGGGTAGGGGACTTAGGGGTAACGGCTGTGAACAGTCATGTATTTTAACCACAACTGAGTCACTGTTCTGGAGCCAAACCAGGGCACTACTGTTAACCAAAGCCTCAACTAATAAAGATGGAGTGTGTGTCGTTGCAGTGTACATATTGGACTGGCAAAGTTAACCGAGCAATTAGTCTGGTGCTAG
The DNA here is from genome assembly GCF_902827115.2 of Pseudochaenichthys georgianus. NCBI lineage: Eukaryota > Metazoa > Chordata > Actinopteri > Perciformes > Channichthyidae > Pseudochaenichthys > Pseudochaenichthys georgianus. Next base: position 28,771 of record NW_027263054.1, on the reverse strand, counting down.
AGCTAATTGGAATCTGTATTCAAAAGCTAGGTTATATTTTCTTCCATATATATAGTCTCAGGACGTCAACTGTTTGAGCCCGCTGGCAGGTAATCTTTATTTACTGTCTCACAATGAGCGAGATTAAACCCTTGTATTTTAGAGTTTCTCAGAGTTGATTGGGTACGATGGAGTGTAAAAACAATCCCGGGCATCATATCCAATGCGGGTATGATAATCGTTCCTGCAACTAACTGTAGTCAGTTTTTGGATGGGATGGGGCTAAACATGGGAGAATGTACGGATTCTGGCAAGTTTTGGCACAGCCAACAGTTGCTAACATTGCGTTCATGTGCATTGTCTAACATTAAACTCATTGCCGAATTGGTCTTAGTTAGTTTAGGTGGAGCGATTAAGGCCTTTTTTGAAAAACGTGTTTCATAGAGGCGTGTCCGGCGACCCCTAAATTAGAAAAATCTGTTTCATGCTCTGGTTCAATATATGCACATCCGGTGACCCCCGAATTGGTAGCTTTGTAATCTGGTTTCCTTGTCATGCACTGGGACTCGTATGTTAACTGTTCTGCCGTGGTACACCACAGTTCTGGGGGCATATTTGCAATGGTGTTGAGTGTTATTCTTACCATCCGTGACGAGACCCGGAACTCCTGATACTGCGTCCTTGGATACGCTCTCCTCCCCCTTGTTAAAAAACACAGGGTACTTAATAACACAGTTTGGTAAGTCACATATTGCAGTTGGGCAGTTAAAAGAAACATTCTGTGGTTCGTGAGCAGAGAGAGGGGCATTCCTCCTTCTTCTCTCTCTGTGTCTCTCTCTTTGTCTCTCTCTTTGTCTCTCTCTCATCGTGCTGAATGTTTGTGTGGTGATCGGAAACAACCTGTCTTTGTCGCTAGGCACTGATTGGCCCGTTGGTGTGATTTTGCCCTCAGGGTCTGGGCCCTTAGATAAGAGCACCTTATTTTCTCCCCCCGAGGGGCGAGAGCCCTCGCCACCTGTCGTTGGAATGGCCACAGCTTCATCAAGCAGGGCTACCTTGGACAGGTACAGCAGGCCCAGGACGAGGAGGATGATGACAGCTTTCACACGCCAGCCTCCGGTGGAGAAGACAGACGCCATCTGGAAGCGTTGATCCACCCCGCTCTGCCTCGTTCCCTCAGGGCCGTTCCTCCTCTGGGTCGGTGATAGGAGTGTTGTCCTCTGGTTCCTCCTCTGGGTCGGTGATAGGAGTGTTGTCCTCTGGTTCCTCCTCTGCGCAGACCACGTCCGTGATGAGGTCGTCTAGGGTCCTTCCCGGAGGTTTCCCCACTACGCACTGATTCCAGTGGTACCAGATGTCTCCTTTCCCTTCCAAGCGGACAGCGTGAGATGTGCTCTGCATCACCCGATGGGGTCCAGAGAACCTGGGTCTCAGCCACTTGGGTCTGATTGCTTTCAGCCAGACGAACTCCGCAGTGTTCGCTTCGTGTTTCTCGGGTCCCCCTTTTGCCTCTGCAACCAATCTGCCACCAATCCCTTAAGTTGCTGGAAGTATGGTTTCGAACTCAGAACCTCTATTTCCTTTCCTACACTTAGGGCCCCTGGGCCTGGGAACTGGTGACCATGAGTGAGCTCAAATGGAGAGAAACCTGTCCCTTTGTTAATGGAGCTCCTGATTGACATAAGAGCTAGAGGCAATGCGTCTAACCATTTCATGCCTGTCTCCTCACATGCTTTGCTGAGTTTTTGTTTTAAGTTCTGGTTCATCCTTTCCACTTTTCCCTGAGACTGTGGATGATAAACTGCTCCAAAACTGTGTCTTAGTCCTAAGGACTCTTCTACTGTGCGTAGGTCATGGTTCTTGAAATGGCTGCCATTGTCTGACCTCACTTTCCTAGGAAATCCATGTAATGGAATGTAATGCATGACTAGGAATTTGATCACTGAGTCTGCATCTTCTCTTCTGCAAGGGATAGCTTCTGGCCAACCTGTGTATGCATCTACTACAACTAACAAATATCTGAATCCTCTTACTTTGTCAATCATGTCAGTGTAGTCAATGATGATTTCTTCTCCTGCGATCTTAGGTAAAGGAAACTTTCCCTGGTGTGGTTTCACTGTGGCTCTGATGTTATGGGTTAAGCAAATTACACACTCTTCTAGGTGATTTGCTATCATGTCAGGTAGGTAAGGGTGCCACCAGTGAGTCAGGTGTCTGCTCATCTGAGTTTTACCACAATGTGTTGGGCCGTGTGCTTCTTTAAGCATGGATCTTATCCACTCTGGGGGTATTACCGGTCTCCCATCTGGGGAGTACTATATCCCATCTTTGTTGGTAGCTCCCCTGTTTGACCATAGTTTTTTGTCTTGAGGAGACCCCGCTTCTTGAGCTTCTTTAAGCGTCTCATCTGTTATTGCGGGCAGCAAGTCAGCAGATTTTAAGACAAGCATTTGATACCATGGTGTATATCCTGCCTTCTCTTTAGCTGCTTTGTCTGCTGCATTGTTACCCCAAGCCAAGTAGTTATTTTCTGTGTTGTGACCTTTACACTTAAGTAAAGCTAACTTGTTAGGCAACATTACTGCTTCTGCAAGCCTTTTGATCTCTTTCTCATGTTTGATGGGGGTATTTGTGGACGTTACAAATCCTGCTCTCATCCACTGGCGCATTTCCACATGTATGACACCATGAACATATGCTGAGTCAGTATAGATGTTTACATATTTTCCTTTTGATAGCTCTAATGCTGCAATGACTCCCATTACTTCTGCCAACTGTGCTGAGACTTTCCCTGTTACTTTTCCTGCTGCTCTTTCCTCAAACTGTCCCTCCGCTGTCTGGCTTACCACTGCGTAGGCCGCTTGGAGCCCGTCGGTGGGGTGTCTGAAACAACAGCCGTCTGTGAACAGGTTTTCTGCCTGTGGCATAGGCTCTTCTCTGAGATATATTCTTATCTTCACATCCTGGATGATTCTTTCCTCACACCTATGGGGTTCTCCGCTGCCAATGGTGTCTGCGCTGTTAACTCCTTCATGTGTGTAGGTGATTTGTGCCTTTGTCAGAGTTTTCTCCAGCCTTGTTTGTCTCGTTGAAGTCATTGTGAATGCACTTGAGTTCACAAAAGAGACAATGCTGTGTGTTGTCAGTACTGTCAAAGGATGGCTCATCACAATGTGTGAAATCTTGTTCAAGATACGTGCTGTACCTGCCGCATGTATCATGCAGGGAGGTTCTCTGTTTTCCACTCTGTCTAGTGTAACACTGACCTACATCAATATTGTCCTACAACCCCCCTTTTTCTGAAAAATAATCCCATTTACTGTGTTTTCATTTTCAGAAACATCAAGAAAGAATGGTAATGCATAAGATGCAGAGGCGAGAGCCGTGACTTGGGACATGGATTGTTTGAGAGAAATGAACGCAGCTTCTGCCGCCTGTGTCCAGTTTAGTGTGGCAGTGAGATTGCGCATGCCTTTCTCATTGATGAGTTTTCTGAGTTCAGCTGTTTTCAGGTTATACTCTGGGATGTAGTGTCTGCTGTAGCCTGTGAGACCCAAAAAAGACAACATGTCTTTTACTGTTTTGGGTTTCGGGTGGTTCAAAATGTGTTCCTGATGCGCTGCCGACATGCCCGTGCCTGCTGGGGAAATCACTCTGCCCAAAAATGTCACCTCTTTACGGGTGCATTGTAGCTTTTTCTTGGAGACCTTGAACCCTGATGTGTGGAGGCGCACCAGTAGGTTTCTGGTGGCCTCCAAACAAGAGGCTGCAGAAGGTGCTGCGATGAGAAGGTCGTCTACATACTGTATCAATACTACCCCCACTGGCAATGTAACGCCCTCTAGCTGTTCCCTGAGTACTTTGTTAAATATTCCCGGAGACAAACTGAAGCCTTGTGGTAGTCTTGTGTATTGTAGTTTCTCCCCTCCTATTGTAAAAGAAAAAATAGGTCTCATACTCTCTGCCAGAGGTATGCAGAAGAAAGCGTTGGCTAGGTCAATACAGGTGAACCATGTATGTTCAGGTGAGATATTACAGATAGCCGTGTAGGGGTTAAGAACTGGTATCAGAGCTGTAGTCGTAATAGCATTAACGGTTCTCAAATCATGAGCCATTCTGTACTCCCCGCTAGATTTTGATACAGGAAGTATGGGAGTATTCCAAACGCTTTGTGAGGGTTCTAACACCCCTGCTCTCTTCAGTCCCTCAACTGCCTTGTCAACACCCCCTTTTGCCTGTGGTTTGATCGGGTATTGTGACCGGTTCACAGGCACAGAGCTGCTCACCTCAAATGTTACTGGTGTGGCTTTTAAGCAGAAACCTACATCATGAGAGTGCGACGCCCACAGGTCAGACGGGAGATCACGCAACATGTCAACTGTATATGCATGGTCAGTTTTCCCTACCATGATGTCTATCTACTTCGTGTCTCTCCATGTGGATGCATTCTTGTGTGCAGATTTTAAGACGATAAGCTCTGTGTGTGGGAGAGTATGTCAGTGCCGCGATCTGCGTAGGTTCCCAATCTTCGACTTCTAGCAGCGTCTTTACCATGGGACCAAGTTCTTTAGCTTCATAACCCTTCCTGATAGCTAATGAAATGTGTGGTGTGGACTCAGCAGACAAACGGTACCAATACAGCTGTTCATCAGAGAGCTCAACCGACGCAGCCACCCCCGCCTGTCCCACAAAGAGATTTGTCGTGGTAACGTCCCAAACGGCCATAGACACCTCATTATCATACTCATATTCATAACTTTGGTCGTCTCTTCTATCATAGTTTAGCGTCAGGTGGTAGCGTCAGCGTCAGTCTGAAGGGGGGCCATAAGGCCTGAGGAGGTTAATCCATGGCTTCCATTGTTGAAAAATGGAGTATAGTCCAGGTGTGTTGTCCCGAGGTCGGTCCAACAGTCCCCAGAATATAGTGGCATGTTGGGTTGCTTCTGCCTCAGTGGACTGGGCCAACATCATCTGAGAACCTGATTTTATGGTAGATAACGAACAGTTGATGCTCGTGCCATTTGGGAATGATATTATCAGTCCATCCGGGGAACAGAGGATGGAGGCATTCGCTTTGATCAGAATATCCCTTCCCATTAGGTTAGCCGTGTAAGAATGTCTGTCCTGCTATCTTGGTGGATAACAGCGTGGAAAGCGGTATTTTTTCTATTTTTCCCGAAAACCCTATGACTGAGACTGTTGTAGATGAAAGGGACGCCTTGAAGACGGGAGAATTGATGGTGGAGTATCTTGCTCCTGAATCAACCAGGAATGGTAGCTTTGAGTCTTTAACAGTCATAGTAATGTATGGATCCGCCAGGCCCGTACATCCAGAGTTCCCTGGGCGTCTTCATTCTTCGTAGTGCTCCCCCTCATACAGGACAAACTGGCCATAGGGGGCGGCCATAGCATTAGGGGCAATGTGACCCTGGTTCGGTTGTTGCGGCAATGGGACAGCCTCCTGGGGTGTCTGGACATATGGTCTCTCTGATCCGTTCCCCCTTCCGTACCCTCTTTGTCCCCCTTTAGCCCGCCCCCCAACATGGTTGCTGCAGCCTCTCCAGGTGTAAATGTAAATGACAGTGAACCGTAACCTCCCCCTGTCTGTGGGAAATGCTCTCTCATTGCTTTGCCCAGCTGGCTGTGAACATCGTTAAAGGAAATAGGCACGTCATCTTTCATTGTTGATGTTCCTGATCTATCCTCAACTCTTTCCATCCATCCATCTTCTCCCGCTTATCCGTGGTCGGGTCGCGGGGGTAGCAGTTCCAGCAGAGAGCCCCAAACTTTCTTTTCCCTGGCGACATCAACCAGCTCTGACTGGGGGATCCCAAGGCGCTCCCAGGCCAGCGAAGAGATATAATCCCTCCACCTGGTCCTAGGTCTACCCCTTGGTCTCTTCCCAGCTGGACGTGCCTGGAACACCTCACTAGGGAGGCGCCCAGGTGGCATCCTAACTAGGTGCCCGAACCACCTCAACTGGCTTCTTTCGACGCGAAGGAGGAGCGGCTCAACTCCGAGTCCCTCCCTGATGACCGAACTTCTCACCTTATCTCTAAGGGAGACACCAGCCACCCGGCGGAGGAAACCCATCTCGGCCGCTTGTATCCGCGATCTCGTTCTTTCGGTCACCCTCAACTCTTTCTACCTCATAATAGGAAGTCTGTTGTGCTAGTATTCTCCTGAAATCTCCCAGACAGATAGTCTGTCCTACAGCCATGTCCGCAAACCTTCGCATCCAATGTCTCCCTCCCTCAGTAGGCAACGGCATTTTATCGATCAGCGCATGTATGTCCCCTAGTGTGAAAGGATGATAAGCCGTTTTCCCACTTTGCGCGGCCACTAAAGGCGCCTGTAGTACTGGAGCAATAAAAGCATGCTTGGTGGGGTCTTCTGCGGTGTGGTGAGACCTTAATCTGTTACGGGGCATTGAAAGAACCTGACCTACTTCCACTCGTTCACTGATTGTTCCTGTCAGAGATATCTGCTTAACTTTGCACCTCGCCCTCCTGCTGTCTTCCTCTTCCTGTCCTGCTTGTTCCTGCTGAAAAGTGTCCTGATAGCTGTCTTTATGACCCTGGCCTCCTGCTTCATTGTAAAACCCCTCAGTTTTATGGCCTGCTGTTTCCCTATCCGTTTTATGGCCAGCTGACCTTCCCCCACTTCTGTGGTTCGCTGTCTCTTCCTCACTTTCATGGCCCGACGCCCCTCCCTCAACGCATGGGTAATAAGACGTAGATGTCTGGCGTGATCTGTTCTGAAAAGGATCACATTTCTCCCCCTCCTCAGCGCGCCTGCGTACACCAGTGTGCTGGCCCCTCCTCTCCCTAATTTCCTCTATATCTTCTACCGAGCCCTCATATCCGCTCTGTTCTTGTCCCCTGACTTCCTCCTTGCTTCTATGTTGAATCTGTTGTTCATAGCACCGTCTTTCTTGTATTTCCCTCTCGTCTAGGAGGTCAGTTATGTATGTTATTTCTGTCTGTGTAGCGCCTGAGTGGCTCTTTGTAAGATCTGTCAGAAGGGAAGTCAATTGTTCTGAGGTGGGCTCCCTATCAGGTCGACTGTCCCTTCTCGGGGAAACCACCTCCTGGCCTAGGCCTCCGCGTGGTGTGTGCGCTGTCTATTCTGTCTAACGCGGAGGAAACTTGTGTTTTTTTAACATTTAGTCTTTTCTTTGGAGTAGGGACGCCCCTTAACGGACTCAACGCTACTGTCCCCACCATTCTATAGTTCCCTACGCTCATGGCAGTCTCCCCTCCTCCTGTGTCCGATGCATCTGCCACTATCATTTGCAATTTATTAGCGCTTTCGTCGGGTAGAGAATAAGGGGGAGGGGGCTGTGTAATCAGAGTACCTAAATCCGGGTAAAGGAGAGAGGAGCGGGTGGGAATAGCTGGATTTTGTATGGGCCCCGTTTGAGATTTCTGCTCTGAGTTAGAGACACCCTTATTTTGCATTGTTTTATAATATTCGACTCGTTCCGCTATATAGTCAAGAATGTCTCCATTTGTAGGCACCTTCGTGTCTTTATCTTCATCTTTTTCCATGGGGCTTTGGATTGCCATTGCACCCGGGAGATTTTCGTCTGTGACGGGAGGAACATAAATCCCAATCATTGCGAGGGCAGCATTGTGACAAATCCTCCTCAATCTATCTAGTGCTTGTATTTGTTTGTTCCATTTGCTACGGGCAAACCATCTGGGCTTCTGTTCGTTTAGGTGTGCAAGTTGCTTTACAATCTGTCTTTCATATAGATTCAATGCTGTGCCCAAATTACCTACGGTGTCATTATCCTCCACTCTATTCTCTGTTATCATCTTATCGTGTAGGAATCGGAGATCAGTACAAGCCTTTTCTTTAGCCCCCTGTTTGATTCCACTTAAAATCAATCTCTTAATCTGTTCCCATTGCTCCCGGTAACTCCCTGGAATTTCAGAATTGTCTTTACCATTCTGATGTTCCATATTGACTTCGCTTTTATTTATCTGACTTAATTAAATATGTGTTCACTTGTATTAATATACTGGGCTATTGTCGTTGTTACTATTAACGTGCTTCCCTTCTTCAATACCGACCAGTGATGATTACATTCTAAGCTAAACCATACAAATGTCCAGGGTGTGTCACCCCCTTTCAGCCACTAGATGGCAGCAGCAGACCACAAATGAGCTTCACTCTTCTGAGTGCATTGTCTGAGTTCCACAGACAATTGCTCACACAGGTATTTTAGGTAAAAATCACACAGATTTATTCCCCGTACAGTTTGTCCAGCTTGATAATGTGATGTTTATTTCAACAGACAGACAAGACCTTGAACGATGCTTCGACACTCATAAAGAATGTGACCATTCCATGGGGCCTAAAAACCCAGGTCTTAGCGAGCCCTTTATCACACGTTAGCTTTTCAAATTAAGTTTACAGACAAAGGGAAACGAGAGCCGGTCCCGTCACAATTTCGGTGACCGCGAGGTCTCTCCCAGGAATTGAACATATAACAGTCCGATAGCTTTTAGCTTTCAGCCTTAGTCTGTTATTTAACCCCAGTTTTAAACGGCGACCCGATCTAAAATATCGAGTTTCCAGGTTTTGTCGTGCAGGAATATAACCTCGCAACCCACAAATTGCACCGTTTCCACGCCACTCAGGAATAAGTATACCTGAGGTCCACGCCAAACTGCTCTATTTACGTTACGCAGGACTTTCTGGCGATCAACGTTGTTACGGTTTGTATGTAACTTTCATAACATAGTAAAATATGCATTGTATATTCCATTTAAACTTTAAAAACACCGTGAAACGCCTACAGACAATCCTAAAGTTTTAGATATATCCAATTACAGACAGTTGATTTTCTTAACAGGCGTCTGCGTACCTTTTGTCTTGTAGTTGCAGGGCCCTGCTGATTGTCTGAGATGTTTAAAAGCGTTTGTTCCCGACCCATTCCGGTCGTCTGGATTATTCCTCAGCTTTGTTATCAGACACGTCGGGTCACCATTTGTTAGAGATTTTGAGGGACAACTGGTCCGCTTTCCAAATCTCCGCGCGTCCCTAACAAGCTGGTTATCATACAGGAAGGAATCCAATGCTACCAAGTAACCGTTAAACAATAATCTGCTTTAATGGTAATATGACAATGCAATACAATCAATACAGTACAAATTCAATACAGTTATCTTTGGGATCCCATATTTACCTGATGTCACGTGAGCCAGCCAGAGGGAAGAGAGTGAACACAGCGTGGTTCCTGTCTAATACATCGCTTACAATGGGAGGAGTTATCTGATCCTCCCTTCCAGACCTCCGTGATTGGCTGCCCAAATATCACCAACACCTCACTTCTTAAATCTCCCCAATCACAGTAGCTTAGCTTCATTATCTCCTTGATCTGAGTTGACTGTATGTCAAACCCTCACCTTCCCCCATCTTCCTTTGTTCTCAAATACCACATGTTCAACAGGCCCCAAATTCAGCTCACAGTTTTCTACACAAATCATTTCCCATTTTAAGCTTATTCATAGTTTGCTAACATGAATACATACAAATATTCCCTTACAACTACTGGCCAACACTTTTTGAATAAATAATCGTCTTTAAAATTCTGGTGGTAAGACAGATGTGTGCTGTGTGTTACTGTGTAGCTCTCACATCCGTGCAGCGGGCAGCCGTCATGCGGTTTCAACGGAGCGGCTCCTCAGTGTCATGGCCCAAACTGTGGCCCATTCCCAAACCGCCCCCTACACCCTACCCCTCCGTTTGCGCGTTCACGCGGAGGGTCCGCCATATTGAGGGCAACGAGTGTGGAGGGGGAGTGGGCTATCAAGCCCTCAAACAGTGAGTCTGCAGCGGTGCTGACTTGAGACCGGTCTCTACCTGACCGGAGTCACGCTCTGTGTGTCCGTCAGGAAACACGCTGTTTACAAGTAGTTCCAGCAAACATCCACTGATAAATTGCGATGTTATCAACCTCATGATAACCTCATATGTTTTTAACTTAGGATCATACCTGTGTTTAGTCTAGAAAAAGGTAAATGTGCATTTTATTATAAAGTTGTGTATATTTACAGACCGTTGCAAAAACTAAGAAGCTTATAAACATTAGGTTTAAAACTAAAAGAGCTTTGAAACACAATGAAAGATGTTTGGAGTTTTATTTGAGTTATTAATTTAAACTTTTTGTCTAAGAGATGCTGATTTGAAACCGTTGTTACATACAGATACGGCATTTCCTGTTTCTGCCGGAGAGAGGGGAGGCCATCCCAAAGCTTGCTGCTGTATTTACTCCCTCCATCTGACAGGAGGGAGCCTCGTTGAGCTGCGAGTGTGGCTACAGATGGAGTTCACTCCATCACGGAGGGGTAGGGTCGAGGGAGTGGTTTGGGATTGGGCCTGTGTCCCTGTTTGTTCCCCTGTGTGTGTGTGTGTGTGTGTGTGTGTGTGTGTGTGTGTGTGTGTGTGTGTGTGTGTGTGTGTGTGTGTGTGTGTGTGTGTGTGTGTGTGTGTGTGTGTGTGTGTGTGTGTGTGTGTGTGTGTGTGTGTGTGTGTGTGTGTGTGGAGGGGGTGTGGTTTCCCTTGCAGGCAGCAGTCTGATTGCTCTCACCTGGCCGTGCCTCATCAAGCCAATCAGGACACAGCTTATCTACTCCAGTCTCCCAGCAACTCACCGCCAGATTGTTTTCTACACCAGTGGTATTACATCCTCCTGGCTGCTCAATTCAGTTATCCTGTCTGCGTATTATTCCGTAATTTTTGTAATGAGTTTCTCCTTGTGTTTCCAGTGCAATCCCTCGGCCATCGTCCACCAGAGCTTCCAGCCTGAACTGCCTACCTCCACTCCGGACCTCCATAGTCACCAAACCTGCCTGAGTCTCCGAACAATAAACCCTTTAAACATCTTCAGTCATTGCCTGCGCCTGGGTCCTGTTTAAAACATAATCCTAACAGAACCCAATTTGTGAGGCTCTCTCCAACCAAGGTGTACTCGTGGGCCAGCATGACCAGATGCTCAGAGAGGTTATGGATAACCTCGCATCACTAGCCGCCAACGTTGCACAGATGGGACATCACCTCAACCTGGTTTCAACTCATCTTGCTCCGCCTGCTCCTGAGGATCCAGCTCCCCCACAAGAGTTAGCACCGGTTCCAGCCCAGCCCGCTCTCCCTTCACGTGAGCCAAACATTCCCACTCCAGAGCGGTACGCAGGTTCCTTAGGGACATGTAAATCTTTCTTAATGCAATGTTCTCTTGTGTTTGAGCAGCAGCCGTCTACTTATGCTAATGACAGAGCTAAGATTTGATATATGATAGGTTTACTTACAGGTAGCGTCCTAGCCTGGGCATCAGCTGTATGGGAGAGTCAGTCCAACCTTTGTAATTCTTATCCAGAGTTTGCAGAGGAAATGAAGAAAGTATTCCACCACCCTGTCAGCAGTAGGGACGCTACTAAATGCCTCCTCTCACTGCGACAGGGCTCCCGTAGTGTAGCCGAATCCTCAGTGGAATTTAGGACCTTAGCTGCAGAGGCGGGTGAAATGACACAGCGCTTCAAGGGTTTTTTCAAACAGGGCTATCTGATTCTATCAAGGATGAGTTAGCAGTGAGGGACGAATCAGCTAACTTGGATGAGTTGGTCTCCCTAGCCATAAGACTGGATAATCGCCTTAGGGAGCGTCGTAGGGAAAGAGCCAGCTGATCTCCTGGGTCACTCCCCTCTCGCCCTGTCTCCTCTCGCAAGATTCAGGTCAGAAACTTTCCCAAGTCCCAGTGCCCCATCTGAAGTATTTTCTCCTCTCCTGTCTTCAGAGGAACCGATGCAGCTAGGCAGAGCCCGACTCACTCCCCAAGAACGTCTCCGGAGAATAAGAGAAGGACTTTGTGTCTACTGTGCTCACTCCGGTCATTTCGTGGACACATGCCCCCAGCGCCCAAAAGATGGTGCTCACCAGTAAAGGTGGGGATACTGGTGAGCAAGGCTGTTAAACCAACAGTCTCTCTCTCTGCCTACCCTAGTGGACTCTGGGGCTGATGAGAGCTTTTTGGATGCCCAACTGGTTGCCTCAGCCGGCATCTCAACTCAACCTCTGACAGCTCCTCTCAATGCTCGAGGTCTGAATTACATTGCATTTAGCTGACGCTTCTATCCAAAGCGACTTACAATAAGTGCGTTCGACCAACAAGATACAAACTTGAAGAAAACAGAATCATATAAGTACATCAGGTTTCATAGAGCAAAAACATTTCAAGTGCTACTCAACTGGCTTTAGATAAGCCAGTCCTTTATTAGTATATACGTGCTTTGTTAATAGTTCTATCGCTCGAAGTGGAGTAGAAAGAGATGAGTTTTCAGTCTGCGCCGGAAGGTGTGTAAGCTTTCTGCTATCCTGATGTCAATGGGGAGCTGATTCCACCATTTTGGAGCCAGGATAGCAAACCCACGTGTTTTTGCTGATGGGAACTTGGGTCCCCCTCGCAGTGAGGGTGCAGCGAGCTGTTTGGCTGATGCAGAGCGGAGTGCACGTGCTGGGGTGTACGGTTTAACCATGTCCTGGATGTAGGAAGGGCCAGATCCATTCGCAGCATGGTACGCAAGTACCATTGTCTTTAAGTGGATTCTAGCAGTTACCGGAAGCCAGTGAAGGGAGCGGAGGAGCGGCGTGGTGTGGGAGAATTTAGGAAGGTTGAAGACCAGACGAGCCGCTGCATTCTGGATGAGCTGCAGAGGTCGGATGGCACATGCAGGTAGACCAGCCAGGAGAGAGTTGCAGTAGTCTAGGCGTGAGATGACAAGAGTCTGGACTAGAACCTGCGTCGCTTTCTGGGTCAGCTGGGGACGTATCCTCCTGATGTTGTAAAGCGTGTATCTGCAGCAGCGGGTTGTAGCAGCTATGTTTGCAGTGAAGGACAGTTTTTTATCTAGGGTCACACCCAGATTCCTTGCAGTCTGAGTCGGGGAAACAATAGAGGTGCCGATGTTGACTGTTAGGTCAAGAGTGGGACAATCTTTTCCCGGAAGGAAAAGTAGTTCAGTCTTGTCAAGGTTGAGCTTGAAGTGGTGAGCAGACATCCACTGAGAGATGTCAGCTAGACAAGCAGAGATGCGTGCGACGACCTGGGTCTCTGAGCGGGGAAAGGACAGAATTAATTCGGTGTCGTCAGCGTAGCAGTGGTATGAAAAACCATGCGGGCTAATGACTGATCCGAGCGAGTTTGTGTACAAGAAGAGGAGGGGACCAAGAACAGAGCCCTGAGGGACCCCTGTAGTAAATTGACAAGGGTCGGACTCCGACCCTTTCCAAGTAACCCTGTAGGTACGGTCTTTGAGGTATGAGGTGAGGAGGGAAAGTGCAGAGCCTGAAACTCCATGTTCTTGGAGAGTGCGAAGGAGGATCTGATGATTCACCGTGTCGAATGCAGCAGACAGATCAAAAAGGATGATGACAGAGGAGTGGGAGGCTGCTTTAGCCGTGTGCAGTTCCTCAGTGACAGCAAGGAGGGCAGTTTCTGTGGAGTGACCTGCCTTTAAACCAGACTGATGCAGATCCAGAAGGTTGTTCTGATGGAGATAATAGGATAGTTGTTTAAAGACAGCGCATTCAAGTGTTTTAGACAGGAACGGGAAGAGAGAGACAGGCCTGAGGTTTCTCCCATTTTTTCCCATCAATCAAATCAAATCAAGTTTTATTTATATAGCACATTTATAAACGATTTTTGGTCGAGCCAAAGTGCTGTACATATAATAAAAAATAGCCTACAGTAGAGACACTTTACAGCAAATACAACAGCACAGATTGTTCAGAATATCAGTATGAGAAAAACGACACCCTCTATCCTTAGACCCTCACATCGTACAAGGAAAAACTTCCAGAAAAAACTCACAGTTTAAGGGGGAAACATGGGAGAAACCTCAGGTAGAGCAACAGAGGAGGGATCCCTCTCCCAGGATGGACAGACGTGTAATAGATGCCGTGTGTAAATCGAAGAGATAATACATTTTACAGAAGATGGAGAAGATGAATCCACGAGGATGTCAGCTACAATCCTGTGGAAGCCATCAGTGAAGCAGCATGACGAGACCCAAGGCAGGACCGCAGGGACAGGTTCAGCCACGACGCAAAGTCCACGACTTAATCCAGAACTCAGGATGGAGGATCCAAGACACAGGACTACAGCAAGAGGATCAGCCTCGACTCCGGTTCCCGGCGTAGATATAGATACAAAACAAGAAAAAAGATTTGGCTGGGTTAATCGGAACAAGAGAATACACAGACAGAGGGAAAAGGTCATTGGATAAAAGTTATTCTTGATAACCCTCTAAAAAGATCTCATGAACTTCCCCACTCAATCTATCAAGACCCGAGCAGTTCTATTAGATATAGGATAAGAAACAGAGATAGGGATAACATCATTTATAACATCAGATGGGTTGAGAGTGGGTTTCTTTAGGAGAGGGTTTACTCTTGCCTCCTTGAGACTGTTTGGAAAGTGACCAGAAGTTAGAAAAGTGTTGATGAAATGGGTGAGAAACGGTAGAATATCAGGAGCGATAGTCTGAAGGAGGTTTGAAGGGATAGGGCAGAGGTAATGAGGGTAAGAACCTCAATTGGAGAGAGAGGGGAAAAGGAGGTTAGTGTGAAGAGGTTAGTGTGTGTGCTTGCATGCAGGGCTGTGTGATGCGTAGTGCAGTAGATCTGTGGTAGTAGAACCAACCTTGGAGAGACGTGGGGTACTGAACGAAGCCAAACAGTTTCTCTTCAGTGCCTACGACACCATTAAAGGGGAGGAACTGATGGAGAGTGTGCGAAGAGTGCAGGCAGTGCAAGGTGAAAGGCAATATGGGGAGGCCTGGAGGGTCATCAATGAGATGACTGGGTGGAAGAGGACTAAGGAGGGACAGGTTAAGGGACACAGCCCCGAGGAGAGGGTGACGACCTGGTTCAACCACTTCCAAAGCCTGCTGGGCACAATAGCGGATGGAGCTGAGGAAAGTATACCAGCTTTCCTCCAGAACCTGCCCATCGACGATGGTCCCTTCACAGCCAGTGAGCTTGCCAGGGCGAAGTCCACAGTGAGAGAGGGCAAAAGTGCTGGGCCGGATGGCATAACCCCGGAGGTCCTAAAGTACTGTGATCTCGATGACCTCATCCTAGACTTTTGCAATCTCGCTCTACTGCACAACATGCACGCTGAAGGCTCTTTGAGCATGTTTTTTTCTCTCACTGATTGTGCTGCTATGTTAAATGTTTGTGTTTCATGTATTTGTGTATGCATATTTGTCTGTTGATGTTGGACATGGAGCTGCTGTGACGCAAGTCAAATTTCAGACTTGATCTGACAATAAAGTAATATCATATCATATATATATATATATGCAGCCTGATATATGGTCTCTCTCCAACATCATCCCGGTGCCTAAAGCTGGAGACCTCTCAAAGCCAGACAACTACCGAGGCATCAGCCTGACATGTATCACCGCAAAGGTTTACAACCGGATGATACTGAACAGGATACAGCACGCCATCGACCCTCACCTGAGGGAGAACCAGAATGGCTTTCGAGAGGGGAGAACCACCGCAGCCCAGATCTTGGCGCTAAGGAGAATGATCGAGGGGGTGAAAAAGGATAACCTGACTGCTGTACTGTGTTTTATCGACTTCAAAAAGGCATTTGAATCGATCCACAGAAGCACAATGGTGAAGATCCTTGAGGCCTACGGTGTCCCTCCCAATCTACTCCGGGCAATAGAGACAATGTACACAGGAACAAGGGCCAAGGTGGTGACCCCAGACGGCAACAACGTGGAGTTTGACATCCTGGCTAGGGTAATGCAAGGGGACACCCTGGCCCCCTTCCTCTTCATCATGGTCCTGGATTACGCGCTCAGGAAGGCCATCAGTGGACGAGAGCAGGATCTTGGCTTCACTCTACCACCAAGGAGGTCGAGACGACACCCCACAGTAGTCCTGACAGACCTGGACTATGCGGACGACATCAGCCTGCTCTCCGACAGCGTGGAGCAAGCACAGGAACTCCTGAACAGAGTGGAGTCAGAGTGTGCCAAGGTTGGCCTGAGACTAAACGCCAAGAAAACTGAAGTTATTACCTATAACATCTTACCGGAACATCCACCTCTGACAACAACAGAAGGCACTGTGCTTAAAGAAGTCAAGGACTTCAATTACCTGGGCTCATGGCTCAACTCAACTGAGCAAGATCTTAACACCTTAAGATCTTGCCAGGAAGGCACTTGCATGGAGGGCCCTGAACGGCATGACCAGTGTATGGAACTCCAACCTCCCCCATCAAATCAAACTCAGCTTCTTCTATGCAATGGTAGAGTCTGTTCTCCTCTATGGCAGTGAATGCTGGACCCTGAAGCCAACCCTGCAAAAGTCTCTAGACGGATGCTACACCAGAATGTTGCGAGCAGTATTTAACATCAGCAAGAGTGTACATTTAACCAACAACATCCTGTACGAGGGAATACCAAGGGTGAGCGAGAACATTGCAGCCAGGAGAATGAGACTAGCAGAATATTGCCAAAGGCATCAAGAGCTGCCAGCCGGCAAATTGGTGCTGTGGGAACCAACACACGGGCATCGGTCACGAGGACGTCCCGCACAAACATACGTGGATGTACTCAAGAACGACGCAGGAGCACAAAGTAGTAGTAGTTGGACATTTGACAGATTTATGCTTAATTCTCTCCAAAAGTCATCTGAATGATAGTTTGTCATTTTGAGGCTATTTCAGTGAAACAAGGCTGTTTTGGACATTTGACAGATTTATGCTTAATTCTCTCCAAGTCATCTGAATGATAGTTTGTCATTTTGAGGCTATTTCAGTGGAACAAGGCTGATTTGAACATTTGACAGATATATGCTTAATTCTCTCAAAAAGTCATCTGAAGGGCAGTTTTGGAGAGAATCAAGCATAAATCTGTCAAATGTTAAAAACAGCCTTGTTTCACTGAAATAGCCTCAAAATCACAAACTGACATGCAGATTACTTATGGAGAGAATTAAGCATACATGTCATCTGAATGGCAGTTTGTGATTTTGAGGCTATTTCAGTGAAACAAGGCTGTTTTGGACATTTGACAGATTTATCCTTAATTCCCTCCAAAAGTCATCTGAATGATAGTTTGTCATTTTAAGGCTATTTCAGTGAAACAAGGCTGTTTTGGACATTTGACAGATTTATGCTTAATTCTCTCCAAAAGTCATCTGAATGATAGTTTGTCATTTTGAGGCTATTTCAGTGAAACAAGGCTGTTTTGGACATTTGACAGATTTATGCTTAATTCTCTCCAAAAGTCATCTGAATGATAGTTTGTCATTTTGAGGCTATTTCAGTGAAACAAGGCTGTTTTGGACATTTATGCTTAATTCTCTCCAAAAGTCATCTGAATGGCAGTTTTGGAGAGAATGTTA
Organism: Pseudochaenichthys georgianus; assembly: GCF_902827115.2. Lineage (NCBI taxonomy): Eukaryota > Metazoa > Chordata > Actinopteri > Perciformes > Channichthyidae > Pseudochaenichthys > Pseudochaenichthys georgianus. Next base: position 11,362 of record NW_027263054.1, on the reverse strand, counting down.
TGTTTTGCATGGGGCTTTTGTTGTTTTTGTGTTTAACTTGTTGTGTGCTCCTTTTACCCCTCACTACTCTGTCTTTCTGTCTCTGCAGGGCTGGTGTGTGACAGGGGGGCGTGGCTGGTTACTCCTGGCTGCAGATGAGGCACACCTGTCCCCACTCACTTGATTACCTGCTCTTTAAGAGCCTGGCCCTCACCTCACTTCTCTGCCAGAGTATTTTTCATGCTGTCCCGCGGTCCGGAGTGCTTTTCTGCAGCCTGGAGTCTGTTGTTGTTGGTTAAGGAGTTATTTTTGAGTTTTTGTCGGAAACGTTTTCCCGCAGCTTTGTTTTTGTTTTACTACGGCCAGCCAAGCTCCCTGTCGTCATTACCTGCCTTGGATTACCTTGTCTATTAAACTTTTTGAAACTTTATTTTTGTCAGTCTCTGCTTTGGGGTCCCAGTAGTATCTAAACGTCACAGAGAATCAAGCATAAATCTGTCAAATGTTAAAAACAGCCTTGTTTCACTGAAATAGCCTCAAAATCACAAACTGACATTCAGATTACTTATGGAGAGAGTTAAGCATACATGTCATCTGAATGGCAGTTTGTGATTTTGAGGCTATTTCAGTGAAACAAGGCTGTTTTGGACATTTGACAGATTTATGCTTAATTCTCTCAAAAAGTCATCTGAAGGGCAGTTTTGGAGAGAATCAAGCATAAATCTGTCAAATGTTAAAAACAGCCTTGTTTCACTGAAATAGCCTCAAAATCACAAACTGACATTCAGATTACTTATGGAGATAGTTAAGCATAAATGTCATCTGAATGGCAGTTTGTGATTTTGAGGTTATTTCATTGAAACAAGGCTGTTTTGGACATTTGACAGATTTATGCTTAATTCTCTCCAAAAAGTCATCTGAATGGCAATTTGTGATTTTGAGGTTATTTCATTGAAACAAGGCTGTTTTGGATATTTGACAGATTTATGCTTAATTCTCTCCAAAAGTCATCTGAATGACAGTTTTGGAGAGAATCAAGCATAAATCTGTCAAATGTTAAAAACAGCCTTGTTTCACTGAAATAGCCTCAAAATCACAAACTGACATTCAGATTACTTATGGAGATAGTTAAAGAGCTTACGAAATGAAGGACAATACTGTTCTTATTACGATAATATATATACTATTATTAATGGGAAATCATGTCATTCATGACAATATGCCCGCAGTATTTATAAATCGTGGTTTATTACAACTTTCCATGCTCACTTCCGATGTTACACGACCGCTCGGAACAAAACAGCTTTCGCAGGTTAGTGACGTCACGCACGTCACGAGTAGAACACCTGTTGAATAATACACTACCTCTGTCGGACTCTGGAGACAGAATCGAGTGACAGACAAGACTCATTTGGCGGAGATCCGATGCGGCAACAGAACACAGACTGGTATACATTTGACTTTAATTCATAGAGATTCTCAATAAATAGTAAATCAATAATAATACATCGTAATGTAGCAGGCAAACTTGGCTCAGGCAACAGAACAGAGACTGGTATATACATTTGACTAAAATTCATAGAGATTCTCAAAAAATAGTAAATAAATAATAATGACTGTTGAAATAACCAGTTTAGATACAGGTAGCTGGTCAGGCTGTTGTAAATTGACCAGCCAGTATATATTAGGCTGGAATGGTTGGCTGGAGAGGGGTTTTGGACACTTCAGCTGGCCAGGAGGGCTGGTTTATCCATCTATCACCAGCTTATGTTTAATAATAGTATTGAATATACCCTGCTGGGAGCTTACCAGGATTCCAGGTGACCAGCATACATTAAATACTGGTATGATTATTTAAACAAGAGAACATAAATATATTACAAAGATTCATTGTGTCATGTATTCTGGTATCTACAAAATAAAGACATTGTATAGTGTTCATAATAGTATTTTAATTTAATAAATAGCTAGTTAATATAATAAAATACACAGTAACAATACAATAATTATACAAATAACAACCAACCTGCAAATCAACCTACACATCAAAATAAATATATTATCTAAAACCGGTGCATTTGATTTAAAATAAAAGTAATACATAGAATTCAATATTTAAATGGTAACAAAAACCGTAACACTATGTATGATAAGAACAAGGCAACAAAGAAAGTGTTTGTTGTTTTTCCTTGTTCATGTCTATGTTTCCCGTTGTGTAGCGTCCAGCCTTTCCCAATCTGGCCTGCACTTCTGTCTGTTGAAGCCACTTCTTGAAGCAAACTGAAAAGAAATGTACAGATATAAGTACACTGTAAAAATAAAACTTAATATTTACGTTAACATTTGGGCTGCTGTGGTTGCCAGAACCGTTAAAGTATAATACATTACAAATTACAGTTGGTTGGCATAGAGTCTAGACGTTACAGTCAACAATTGCTTATGGTGAATTACAATGGCAAAAACAAATAGAGCTAGTGTACATGGTGCAGCTGTATTATCTGGGAAATAGAAGAATCGGATCAGGATTCGGTCTTGGCAGACAATCAATATCAAATGAATCGGATCATTATTAGCATCTGATCACCTTTGTCGACTTGCAGCCTAAATACAAAGATAACTCCACTCCTCTCCTACTACTCTTACCTCTAATAAGCCTTGGTAGAACTAATGTCTGAGTCATAGGGTCCAGAGGCCTGTACTACGAAGCCGGTTCAACCTAACCTGGATATGTTTGAGTTAGCCGGTTGGCCTAATCCAAAACATACGCGCTCTCGCTAAACGGTCCTACGACGCGGGTTATCAAGTGGATCGCTCAAGCCAGCCGTGTCCTATCTAGTTAGGTGTTCACATGAAAGGGGTGGTATCTGGAGCATTCGACCAATCACAAACATGGAGAAGCGTACTGACAGTGCAGCGTCATACTAGTCAAATATGAAGAAGTTAAACTTTAAACATCCATGACTTAAACACTTGATCCAGGATCAGAGCCACATAGCTGCACCTGCAAGCTGAACACAGCTGGGAACAGAACACGTGTTTGAATGCGTACATTAACAGGTTTATGATATCACTGCCCGTCTAACACACGATCTGACTTTCATTACCTCTGACTCCAGTGTTTCCTCAACTCAACGTGTTGCTAAAATAATCCTTCTGCATACAGTATGTGACGCTGTGAGTGTTGCACGGCCAGATACGGCTCAGCTGACTCAGATCAGGAGATATATGATACATTATGAAGTGATATGACTGTACTTAATGTTACTCTGATCCGGTTACTTATGTTGTGGCCGATATTTAAGTGCTTTCTTAACGCTAATGTTATAATAGTCAGATTGCTCTGAAGATGGAGGTGATATTCTATTCATGTTCACGTTCACACAGTCAGTGATTTCTGCCGGCCGTCTTTCCTGCATCGGCAGCTTTTCTGTGTTTCCTTTCTCCTGTGATATGACTTGATCGCTTTAAACTCTGCACACTGAGCTCTGATTGGTCAGCAGGCGGTGCTTTCACTGAGTTGAGCTCTTAGCCTGCAACCTAACCTGCTCCGGGGCAGTTTAGCCGTTCAGCATAAGTTACCATGGAGATCTAGCCCGCTAAGAAGAGAACCTGCTTCGTAGGACCGGAAAGCCGGAGTTTTCCCTGAAGTTAGCCGCGAAGAGAACATCCTGCTTCGTAGTACAGGCCTCAGGACTGACTGAAGACATGTGGAACAGAGGACAGGCATGGTTCCATGTACAGGAAACTGGAACTTTGAACAGGTGTTTTCATCTTTTCTGCCTGAAGATTCACAAGTTCTTGATCAGGTGTTTGATGTGGGCTGGCATGATCCTTTCTGCAGCGATAAATAAAGAAAACAAAGACATTTTTTTTAATAATGGTAACAACAATAATATTAGTATAATTATGTATAATTATGTATATAGCACTTACACAATTGCAAAGTGATTCTCACAACAAAAATAAAGAACAAAACAATATCAACAATAAAAAAAACAAATTATTACAGGAATGTTGAGACAAATAAATGTTTTTTCAGTCTTTACAATGCACTGTCGGAAATGACCTTCCAAAGGCTAAATTTAAACTCAATACCATAAATAACTGGGTACCAAAGTGCTTTACCTGATAGAACACGCTCCACACGGAGCAGCAGCCATCCGGCTCGGCCTTTTGCTGCATATCATCTCCTCCCTCTCCACTGTTTCCAGTACATCTCTACTGTCCAATACAACTTAAATTCCCCAAAAAATCCTATTAAAAAAGTTAAAAACAATGACTGGCTGTTGGCATCGAAATGGATTAGAATCTCACCTTTTTCCTGGATGTCAGGAAGGCCATGGAGTCGTTCCCTTCAAGTCCGCAACCAGTCATAGGAGTTGAAATGCAAAGCCTGAATGATGACAAGAGCGAGAGACATACATTTTACAATTATATTTTTAATTCATACCAGAGCAGTGTGTACAGGCCCTGTACGACATGCAAAGAACAGATCAAATCCCCTGACAGACTCACACACTTTGGTGATGTCCTCATCTGATAATGTTTCATTTTTTAGCAGCATAGTAACATTACTCAAAGTATATGTCAGACCCAACTCATTTACAGTATGTTTTGCATCTCCTCAACAATGGTCTGTATAGTTGAGTAGAAAAAAACTGTCCCTACAATTTCAGGTAGATTAACACACATTTGTAAGAAAAGTTTACAATGAAGCACAAAACCCCTCTTTGTATTAAGCGAGCTGCCACAGAAAGTGCAGCTTAACATGCTAACCTTTGGTGAGCTACAGTAAAGCTAACTTCATGCTCAACACAAAACCTTTAACGTGCATTAAATTGACGATTTTAAACACAACTTAACTTTCTCTACTTGTAAGATAACGTTTAGTTAACTTACCCTTAAATAACTACATCACGTTTTTCAGTGGAAACACAAACTGCAGAAAACGTTAGCTGCTAACTGTTGTTAGCTAAGACAGCTAGCTCTTAAGGAAAGTAACATAGCCTCATGGCAAACGTAAGGTTGAGTTAACGTAACGTTGTAAGAAACAGGGTTCGTACGGGTGCTTGAAATCCTTGAAAATGCTTGAAATGTGACGTGCTGTTTTCAAGGTTGGGAAAGTGCTTGAATTTTGGGAATGGTACTTGAAATTGAGATAAAGTGCTTGAAAATGTAAATGCTTTACTTTTACAAAAAATTGCTGTCTGACTGAATAGTTCGCTTTTTAGATTAAAAGAAAAGCATTGCTTCGCTTCTCCATAAAACAGCTCCGCTGCGGCCTTCCCGCGCTGAGCGCGCGACCTGCAAGTGTTTGTGTTACGTGTGACCTGGGCATTCTGATGAGAGATAGATGACAGTGTGCCAGGAGGTTGCCGTTTCAACGAGCGTTGGCTAAGACTAGGGTCAAGCCCACGAGTAGCCTCCTGCAAAGTTTGCAACAAATATCGATGCGAGAGTCTGCGCTGACGAGCCACATGAAAGGTACGCCGTAGTAGAGCATTTTAGATTAGGCTAACGTTGCATGTTACGTTTGTTTAAGCTAACGTTAGCGAGCTGAATAGCGAACTCGATTGAGGGATAATAATAATTGCAGGGGACAATCATTTCAGAGGAGCGTACCTATGGTATGTGCGTTACAGTCGTGTTCAGAGGACGAAGCACTCACGGCATTTCGTGTTATAGTCATGAAATATAATCTATTGATTCGACACAGAGCGATTTTGAAAGCAATGTATTTCTACTGGTAGTATGTTTCGTGCCTAAACCAAATGTGACTTGCTCTATCGAAATCAGTCACATTGACCCGAAGACACATTTTCGTTTGTATTACTGTTCTGGGGGAAGCTCGCGAGTGTGTTTGTGTATTTTTGCGTTTGAAGAAGAAACACCGGCTGTTGTTATGCTTGCTGTGACGTTACATTAGTCCGTTCTCCGCTTGTAATTATGCCGAAGCTTCAAAGTTGTATTTATCATCTGAGTTTGCCGAAACAAGTTTAATATTCTGAAAGCCAAGACTTTGTTTATTTGAAAACAGATGAAAATAAACTGTCTTTTATATAAAATTGAAGTATTATACAAGTAAAACTACATGTTGCTTTAATCCTATGTAATTGTAGAATGAACACAGTCTTCCTTTGAAGATGTATAAGTCAGGAGTCTTGAGTAGTCAAATTACCTAAAATCATTTTACACATTTGTAAATATTATTTTCCACTTGTTACCATTGTGAGTCTATTTCTATGCAGCTCTGCGTGATTGTGTGGCTACAATTCAGGCTAATACACTACCAGAGGTGGATAAGTACTCAGATGTTGTACTTGAGTAAAAGTACAAGTACTCACATATTGTTTGAGTAAAAGTAGAAGTACTCAGATATTGTTTGAGTAAAAGTAGAAGTACTCAGATCTTGTACTTGAGTAAAAGTAGAAGTACTCAGATCTTGTAGTGAAATTATAAGTACTCAGATCTTGTACTTAGTAAAAGTAGAAGTACTCAGATCTTGTACTTGAGTAAAAGTAGAAGTACTCAGATCGTGTACTTGAGTAAAAGTAGAAGTACTCAGGTCTTGTACTTGTGTAAAAGTAGAAGTACTCAGATCTTGTTCTTGAGTAAAAGTAGAAGTACTCAGATCTTGTACTTGAGTAAAAGTAGAAGTACTCAGATCTTGTACTTGAGTAAAAGTAGAAGTACTCAGATCGTGTACTTGAGTAAAAGTAGAAGTACTCAGGTCTTGTACTTGTGTAGAAGTACTCAGATCTTGTTCTTGAGTAAAAGTAGAAGTACTCAGATCTTGTACTTGAGTAAAAGTAGAAGTACTCAGATCTTGTACTTGAGTAAAAGTAGAAGTACTCAGATCTTGCACCTGCAAAGAACACATGCTAGGTGAAGCTAACGCACATAGCTGTTGTTTATTTATATCACACACACGTAGTTCTTCTTCTCTGTTTTCCGGTTGTTGCTTGTTTTGAATGACGAATACACACTACCGCTGCCTGCTGGTAAGGAGAGTTATTGCCACTCACGCATGCGCAGTTCGTACGTGCTCGGCTGAAGTCTGGCTCCAGTGCAACACATGGCCAACACGCAGGAGAACACGCTGACGCAACAGCGTGAGCAGAGATAGACTGCGCAAAATATACAGATAGCAGGAGACAGAGGACAGCCACGGTCAGATAGCAGGAGACAGAGGACAGCCACGGTCAGATAGCAGGAGACAGAGAACAGCCACGGTCAGATAGGAAAACATTCAGGAGCTATCTGGATCAGTCTTATGCGACAATGGAAACTGATCATTAAAGTGTTCTCAAAGCTGGTGAAGGTGCAGCTAGTCTGAATGACTTTGTAGACTGCAGGGGAGCTTGTGGATTTACTCCAGGTGGAACTAAAGTCTGATTTAACACTTGGTTATATTTCACATCATTCATCCAGATCTGTGAAGTAACTAAAGGTGTTAAATACATGTAGTGCAGTAGAAGTACACCATGTACCTCTGAACTGTAGTGGAGTAGAAGTACACCATGTACCTCTGAACTGTTGTGCAGTAGAAGTACACCATGTACCTCTGAACTGTAGAGGAGTAGAAGTACACCATGTACCTCTGAACTGTAGAGAAGTAGAAGTACACCATGTACCTCTGAACTGTAGTGGAGTAGAAGTACACCATGTACCTCTGAACTGCAGTGGAGTAGAAGTACACCATGTACCTCTGACTTGCGTTCACTACCAACCTAAAAGTACCTCAACAATTAATCAATAATGTATTGAAAAGTTATTTGGCTGATTGTTGTATATCGGCTCAGCCAGGTTATATGGGAGGCCTAGTCTACGTACAGGTCACTAATTTTGAAATATTAAACTTAGTTTTCTTTTCTTTAATTTTTCATCCTCGTGTAGAAGGCTATCACGAAACACACATTTGGTTGTTTATAGCATAAAGAACATCTGATTTAATGTGAGGTAGGGAAATAATCATTTGAGTATGTGTATATAAATATGTAATTTACAACAGCTGTAAGATGCTTGAAAAGCTGGAAAATGCACCTTGAAAATGCTTGAAAAGTGCTTGAATTTGACTTTGGAAAAGGTGTAAGAACCCTGAAGAAAGCAAAACGAACCTTCGAGAAAGCGTTTACTCTCTCTCCTTAGCGGGCATTGTTGATTGTTCGAAACACGATCTCTTGATGTGCTGCCCCACACATCGTCGGTTTCATCGACCCCGGGTTACCTGGTCTAGCAAACGTCCGCCTCGTACGACGCACTTGTTTTGTCCATATACGCAACATTTGATCATTTTTTGGCCACAAAAACATCCCATAACCAGATGTTGAGACGGCCCTACATCCCCATACAACATATCGCTTGCCAATTATTCTTGGCGTCTTATTGCTGTGCATCTTTTGTCGTAATATTTGGCCCTTCAATGCATTCAAACGGGACTGAGCTCAGCTGTGTTCCACTCATGACGTCACCGCCGGAAATGGCCGAAGTTGATGTTTCCGGCGCAACGAACGATTGTTACTAACTGACAACTTTTGTATGCTGTTATAATCGTGATTTATTAAAAATAGATCAATAATAAAAAAATCATATGGCACATTCCACAATACAAATGCAACCTCTATCATATACTAAACCCACTAACAGGTGCTAAAAGCATTTCGTAAGCTCTTTAAGCATAAATGTCATCTGAATGGCAGTTTGTGATTTTGAGGTTATTTCATTGAAACAAGGCTGTTTTGGACATTTGACAGATTTATGCTTAATTCTCTCCAAAAGTCATCTGAATGGCAATTTGTGATTTTGAGGTTATTTCATTGAAACAAGGCTGTTTTGGATATTTGACAGATTTATGCTTAATTCTCTCCAAAAGTCATCTGATGACAGTTTTGGAGAGAATCAAGCATAAATCTGTCAAATGTTAAAAACAGCCTTGTTTCACTGAAATAGCCTCAAAATCACAAACTGACATTCAGATTACTTATGGAGATAGTTAAGCATAAATGTCATCTGAATGGCAGTTTGTGATTTTGAGGTTATTTCATTGAAACAAGGCTGTTTTGGACATTTGACAGATTTATGCTTAATTCTCTCCAAAAGTCATCTGAATGGCAATTTGTGATTTTGAGGTTATTTCATTGAAACAAGGCTGTTTTGGATATTTGACAGATTTATGCTTAATTCTCTCCAAAAGTCATCTGAATGTCAATTTGTGATTTTGAGGTTATTTCATTGAAACAAGGCTGTTTTGGATATTTGACAGATTTATGCTTAATTCTCTCCAAAAGTCATCTGAATGACAGTTTTGGAGAGAATCAAGCATAAATCTGTCAAATGTTAAAAACAGCCTTGTTTCACTGAAATAGCCTCACAATCACAAACTGACATTCAGATTACTTATGGAGATAGTTAAGCATAAATGTCATCTGAATGGCAGTTTGTGATTTTGAGGTTATTTCATTGAAACAAGGCTGTTTTCGACATTTGACAGATTTATGCTTAATTCTCTCCAAAAAGTCATCTGAATGTCAATTTGTGATTTTGAGGTTATTTCATTGAAACAAGGCTGTTTTCGACATTTGACAGATTTATGCTTAATTCTCTCCAAAAGTCATCTGAATGTCAATTTGTGATTTTGAGGTTATTTCATTGAAACAAGGCTGTTTTGGATATTTGACAGATTTATGCTTAATTCTCTCCAAAAGTCATCTGAATGACAGTTTTGGAGAGAATCAAGCATAAATCTGTCAAATGTTAAAAACAGCCTTGTTTCACTGAAATAGCCTCAAAATCACAAACTGACATTCAGATTACTTATGGAGATAGTTAAGCATAAATGTCATCTGAATGGCAGTTTGTGATTTTGAGGTTATTTCATTGAAACAAGGCTGTTTTCGACATTTGACAGATTTATGCTTAATTCTCTCCAAAAAGTCATCTGAATGTCAATTTGTGATTTTGAGGTTATTTCATTGAAACAAGGCTGTTTTCGACATTTGACAGATTTATGCTTAATTCTCTCCAAAAGACATCTGAATGTCAATTTGTGATTTTGAAGTTATTTCATTGAAACAAGGCTGTTTTCGACATTTGACAGATTTATGCTTAATTCTCTCCAAAAGTCATCTGAATGTCAATTTGTGATTTTGAGGTTATTTCATTGAAACAAGGCTGTTTTGGACATTTGACAGATTTATTCTTAATTCTCTCCAAAAAGTCATCTGAATGTCAATTTGTGATTTTGAGGTTATTTCATTGAAACAAGGCTGTTTTCGACATTTGACAGATTTATGCTTAATTCTCTCCAAAAGTCATCTGAATGGCAATTTGTGATTTTGAGGTTATTTCATTGAAACAAGGCTGTTTTGGATATTTGACAGATTTATGCTTAATTCTCTCCAAAAGTCATCTGAATGACAGTTTTGGAGAGAATCAAGCATAAATCTGTCAAATGTTAAAAACAGCCTTGTTTCACTGAAATAGCCTCAAAATCACAAACTGACATTCAGATTACTTATGGAGATAGTTAAGCATAAATGTCATCTGAATGGCAGTTTGTGATTTTGAGGTTATTTCATTGAAACAAGGCTGTTTTGGACATTTGACAGATTTATGCTTAATTCTCTCCAAAAGTCATCTGAATGTCAATTTGTGATTTTGAGGTTATTTCATTGAAACAAGGCTGTTTTGGATATTTGACAGATTTATGCTTAATTCTCTCCAAAAGTCATCTGAATGACAGTTTTGGAGAGAATCAAGCATAAATCTGTCAAATGTTAAAAACAGCCTTGTTTCACTGAAATAGCCTCAAAATCACAAACTGACATTCAGATTACTTATGGAGATAGTTAAGCATAAATGTCATCTGAATGGCAGTTTGTGATTTTGAGGTTATTTCATTGAAACAAGGCTGTTTTGGACATTTGACAGATTTATGCTTAATTCTCTCCAAAAAGTCATCTGAATGTCAATTTGTGATTTTGAGGTTATTTCATTGAAACAAGGCTGTTTTCGACATTTGACAGATTTATGCTTAATTCTCTCCAAAAGTCATCTGAATGTCAATTTGTGATTTTGAGGTTATTTCATTGAAACAAGGCTGTTTTGGATATTTGACAGATTTATGCTTAATTCTCTCCAAAAGTCATCTGAATGACAGTTTTGGAGAGAATCAAGCATAAATCTGTCAAATGTTAAAAACAGCCTTGTTTCACTGAAATAGCCTCAAAATCACAAACTGACATTCAGATTACTTATGGAGATAGTTAAGCATAAATGTCATCTGAATGGCAGTTTGTGATTTTGAGGTTATTTCATTGAAACAAGGCTGTTTTGGACATTTGACAGATTTATGCTTAATTCTCTCCAAAAAGTCATCTGAATG